>NW_026512032.1:171190-215748 GCF_027579735.1 Bombina bombina
GTACAGCCATCTCTGTGCTATATATGGTTTCCTTAGGAAGTACAGCCATATCTTGATTGTGATATATATGATTTCCTTAGGAAGTACAGCCATCTCTGTGCTATATATGATTTCCTTAGGAAGTACAGCCTTCTCTTGATTGTGCTATATATGATTTCCTTAGGAAGTACAGCCATCTCTGTGCTATATATGGTTTCCTTAAGAAGTACAGCCTTCTCTTGATTGTGCTATATATTATTTCCTTAGGAAGTACAGCCATCTCTTGATTGTGCTATATATGATTTCCTTAGGAAGTACAGCCATCTCTTGATTGTGCTATATATGATTTCCTTAGGAAGTACAGCCATCTCTGTGCTATATATGATTTCCTTAGGAAGTACAGCCATCTCTGTGCTATATATGATTTCCTTAGGAAGTACAGCCATCTCTGTGCTATATATGATTTCCTTAGGAAGTGCAGCCATCTCTTGATTGTGCTATATATGATTTCCTTAGGAAGTACAGCCATCGCTGTGCTATATATGATTTCCTTAGGAAGTACAGCCTTCTCTTGATTGTGCTATATATGATTTCCTTAGGAATTACAGCCATCTCTTGATTGTGCTATATATGATTTCCTTAGGAAGTACAGCCATCTCTTGATTGTGCTATATATGATTTCCTTAGGAAGTACAGCCATCTCTGTGCTATATATGATTTCCTTAGGAAGTACAGCCATCTCTTGATTGTGCTATATATGATTTCCTTAGGAAGTACAGCCATCTCTTGATTGTGCTATATATGATTTCCTTAGGAAGTACAGCCATCTCTGTGCTATATATGATTTCCTTAGGAAGTACAGCCTTCTCTTGATTGTGCTATATATGATTTCCTTAGGAAGTACAGCCATCTCTTGATTGTGCTATATATGATTTCCTTAGGAAGTACAGCCATCTCTTGATTGTGATATATATGATTTCCTTAGGAAGTACAGCCTTCTCTTGATTGTGCTATATATGATTTCCTTAGGAAGTACAGCCATCTCTGTGCTATATATGATTTCCTTAGGAAGTACAGCCTTCTCTTGATTGTGCTATATATGATTTCCTTAGGAAGTACAGCCATCTCTGTGCTATATATGGTTTCCTTAGGAAGTACAGCCATATCTTGATTGTGATATATATGATTTCCTTAGGAAGTACAGCCTTCTCTTGATTGTGCTATATATGATTTCCTTAGGAAGTACAGCCATCTCTGTGCTATATATGATTTCCTTAGGAAGTACAGCCATCTCTTGATTGTGCTATATATGATTTCCTTAGGAAGTACAGCCATATCTTGATTGTGATATATATGATTTCCTTAGGAAGTACAGCCTTCTCTTGATTGTGCTATATATGATTTCCTTAGGAAGTACAGCCATCTCTGTGCTATATATGATTTCCTTAGGAAGTACAGCCATCTCTGTGCTATATATGATTTCCTTAGGAAGTACAGCCATCTCTGTGCTATATATGATTTCCTTAGGAAGTGCAGCCATCTCTTGATTGTGCTATATATGATTTCCTTAGGAAGTACAGCCATCTCTGTGCTATATATGATTTCCTTAGGAAGTACAGCCTTCTCTTGATTGTGCTATATATGATTTCCTTAGGAATTACAGCCATCTCTTGATTGTGCTATATATGATTTCCTTAGGAAGTACAGCCATCTCTTGATTGTGCTATATATGATTTCCTTAGGAAGTACAGCCATCTCTGTGCTATATATGATTTCCTTAGGAAGTACAGCCTTCTCTTGATTGTGCTATATATGATTTCCTTAGGAATTACAGCCATCTCTTGATTGTGCTATATATGATTTCCTTAGGAAGTACAGCCATCTCTTGATTGTGCTATATATGATTTCCTTAGGAAGTACAGCCATCTCTTGATTGTGATATATAAGATTTCCTTAGGAAGTACAGCCATCTCTTGATTGTGATATACAGGTAGCCCTCAGTTTACGCCGGGGTTAGGTTCCAGGAGGAATGGTTGTAAATTGAAACCGTTGTAAATTGAAACCCAGTTTATAATGTAAGTAAGTGGGAAGTGAGGGAGTTAGGTTCCAGGCCCCTCTCAAAATTGTCATAAGTAACACCTAATACATTATTTTTAAAGCTTTAAAATGAAGACTTTAAATGCTAAACAGCATTATAAACCTAATAAAATCATCACACAACACAGAATATATAATTAAACTAAGTTAAATGAACAAAAACATTTGCTAAACAGCATTATGAACCTAATAAAATAATCACAAAACACAGACTTTACTTGCATTTTTCTGCAAACAGTTCTTTCTATGCATTCCAATCTGAACTGATTTATAGACAGGAAGATCTTGTTCCTTTGAAATCTGCTCAAAAGCTCAGGTCTGGTTTAACTGATTAATTTCAGCTTGCTTGGCTTTGCTGCAACACAAGCGGACAGCTCCACCTACTGGCTATTTTAATCAATGCACTGCTTCTCATTGCTTTTCAATAGCAGTCATATGACTGGGGAAAAAAGGTTGTTTTTCTGAAACGGTGCAAATTGATCCGTTGTAAACCAAGGGCCACCTGTATATGATTTCCTTAGGAAGTACAGCCATCTCTTGATTGTGCTATATATGATTTCCTTAGGAAGTACCGCCATCTCTGTGCTATATATGATTTCCTTAGGAAGTACAGCCATCTCTTGATTGTGCTATATATGATTTCCTTAGGAAGTACAGCCTTCTCTTGATTGTGCTATATATGATTTCCTTAGGACGTACAGCCATCTCTTCATTGTGATATATATGATTTCCTTAGGAAGTACAGCCTTCTCTTGATTGTGCTATATATGATTTCCTTAGGACGTACAGCCTTCTCTTGATTGTGCTATATATGATTTCCTTAGAAAGTACAGCCTTCTCTTGATTGTGCTATACATGATTTCCTTAGGAAGTACAGCCATCTCTTGATTGTGCTATATATGATTTCCTTATGAAGTACAGCCATCTCTTGATTGGGCTATATATGATTTCCTTAGGAAGTACAGCCATCTCTTGATTGGGCTATATATGATTTCCTTAGGAAGTACAGCCATCTCTTGATTGTGCTATATATGATTTGCTTAGGAAGTACAGCCATCTCTGTGCTATATATGATTTCCTTAGGAAGTACAGCCATCTCTTGATTGTGCTATATATGATTTCCTTAGGAAGTACAGCCATCTCTTGGATGTACTTCCTAAGGAAATCATATATATCACAATCAAGAGATGGCTGTACTTCCTAAGGAAATCATATATAGCACAGAGATGGCTGTACTTCGTAAGGAAATCATATATAGCACAGAGATGGCTGTACTTCGTAAGGAAATCATATATAGCACAGAGATGGCTGTACTTCCTCAGCAAATCATATATAGCACAATCAAGAGATGGCTGTACTTCCTAAGGAAATCATATATATCACAATCAAGAGATGGCTGTACTTCCTAAGGAAATCATATATATCACAATCATCTCTTGATTGTGATATATATGATTTCCTTAGGACGTACAGCCATCTCTTGATTGTGATATATATGATTTCCTTAGGAAGTACAGCCTTCTCTTGATTGTGCTATATATGATTTCCTTAGGACGTACAGCCTTCTCTTGATTGTGCTATATATGATTTCCTTAGAAAGTACAGCCTTCTCTTGATTGTGCTATACATGATTTCCTTAGGAAGTACAGCCATCTCTTGATTGTGCTATATATGATTTCCTTATGAAGTACAGCCATCTCTTGATTGGGCTATATATGATTTCCTTAGGAAGTACAGCCATCTCTTGATTGGGCTATATATGATTTCCTTAGGAAGTACAGCCATCTCTTGATTGTGCTATATATGATTTGCTTAGGAAGTACAGCCATCTCTGTGCTATATATGATTTCCTTAGGAAGTACAGCCATCTCTTGATTGTGCTATATATGATTTCCTTAGGAAGTACAGCCATCTCTTGATTGTGCTATATATGATTTCCTTAGGAAGTACAGCCATCTCTTGATTGTGCTATATATGATTTGCTTAGGAAGTACAGCCATCTCTGTGCTATATATGATTTCCTTAGGAAGTACAGCCATCTCTTGATTGTGATATATATGATTTCCTTAGGAAGTACAGCCATCTCTTGGATGTACTTCCTAAGGAAATCATATATATCACAATCAAGAGATGGCTGTATTTCCTAAGGAAATCATATATAGCACAGAGATGGCTGTACTTCCTAAGGAAATCATATATAGCACAGAGATGGCTGTATTTCCTCAGCAAATCATATATAGCACAATCAAGAGATGGCTGTACTTCCTAAGGAAATCATATATATTACAATCAAGAGATGGCTGTACTTCCTAAGGAAATCATATATATCACAATCATCTCTTGATTGTGATATATATGATTTCCTTAGGAAGTTCAGCCATCTCTTGATTGTGCTATATATGATTTCCTTAGGAAGTACAGCCATCTCTGTGCTATATATGATTTCCTTAGGAAGTACAGCCATCTCTGTGCTATATATGATTTCCTTAGGAAGTACAGCCATCTCTTGATTGTGATATATATGATTTCCTTACGAAGTGCAGCCATCTCTTGATTGTGCTATATATGATTTGCTTAGGAAGTACAGCCATCTCTTGATTGTGCTATATATGATTTCCTTAGGAAGTACAACCATCTCTTGATTGTGCTATATATGATTTCCTTAGGAAGTACAGCCATCTCTTGCTTGTGATATATATGATTTCCTTAGGAAGTACAGCCATCTCTTGATTGTGATATATATGATTTCCTTAGGAAGTACAGCCATGTCTTGATTGTGCTATATATGATTTCCTTAGGAAGTACAGCCATCTCTTGATTGTGCTATATATGATTTCCTTAGGAAGTACAGCCATCTCTGTGCTATATATGATTTCCTTAGGAAGTACAGCCATCTCTTGATTGTGATATATATGATTTCCTTACGAAGTTCAGGCATCTCTTGATTGTGCTATATATGATTTCCTTAGGAAGTACAGCCATCTCTTGATTGTGCTATATATGATTTCCTTAGGAAGTAAAGCCATCTCTTGATTGTGCTAGATTTCCTTAGGACGTACAGCCTTCTCTTGATTGTGCTATATATGATTTCCTTAGGAAGTACAGCCATCTCTTGATTGTGCTATATATGATTTCCTTAGGAAGTAAAGCCATCTCTTGATTGTGCTATATATGATTTCCTTAGGAAGTACAGCCATCTCTTGATTGTGCTATATATGATTTCCTTAGGAAGTACAGCCATCTCTTGATTGGGCTATATATGATTTCCTTAGGACGTACAGCCATCTCTGTGCTATATATGATTTCCTTAGGAACTACAGCCATCTCTTGATTGTGATATATATGATTTCCTTACGAAGTGCAGGCATCTCTTGATTGTGCTATATATGATTTCCTTAGGAAGTACAGCCATCTCTTGATTGTGCTATATATGATTTCCTTAGGAAGTACAGCCTTCACTTGATTGTGCTAGATTTCCATAGGACGTACAGCCTTCTCTTGATTGTGCTATATATGATTTCCTTAGGAAGTACAGCCATCTCTTGATTGTGCTATATATGATTTCCTTAGGAAGTAAAGCCATCTCTTGATTGTGCTATATATGATTTCCTTAGGAAGTACAGCCATCTCTTGATTGTGCTATATATGATTTCCTTATGAAGTACAGCCATCTCTGTGCTATATATGATTTCCTTAGGAAGTACAGCCATCTCTTGATTGGGCTATATATGATTTCCTTAGGAAGTACAGCCATCTCTTGATTGTGCTATATATGATTTGCTTAGGAAGTACAGCCATCTCTGTGCTATATATGATTTCCTTAGGAAGTACAGCCATCTCTTGATTGTGATATATATGATTTCCTTAGGAAGTACAGCCATCTCTTGGATGTACTTCCTAAGGAAATCATATATATCACAATCAAGAGATGGCTGTACTTCCTAAGGAAATCATATATAGCACAGAGATGGCTGTACTTCCTAAGGAAATCATATATAGCACAGAGATGGCTGTACTTCCTCAGCAAATCATCTATAGCACAATCAAGAGATGGCTGTACTTCCTAAGGAAATCATATATATCACAATCAAGAGATGGCTGTACTTCATAAGGAAATCATATATATCACAATCATCTCTTGATTGTGATATATATGATTTCCTTAGGAAGTACAGCCATCTCTTGATTGTGCTATATATGATTTCCTTAGGAAGTACAGCCATCTCTGTGCTATATATGATTTCCTTAGGAAGTACAGCCATCTCTGTGCTATATATGATTTCCTTAGGAAGTACAGCCATCTCTTGATTGTGATATATATGATTTCCTTACGAAGTGCAGCCATCTCTTGATTGTGCTATATATGATTTGCTTAGGAAGTACAGCCATCTCTTGATTGTGCTATATATGATTTCCTTAGGAAGTACAGCCATCTCTTGATTGTGCTATTTATTATTTCCTTAGGAAGTACAGCCATCTCTTGATTGTGCTATATATCATTTCCTTAGGAAGTACAGCCATCTCTTGATTGGGCTATATATGATTTCCTTAGGAAGTAAAGCCATCTCTTGATTGTGCTATATATGATTTCCTTAGGAAGTACAGCCATCTCTTGATTGTGCTATATATCATTTCCTTAGGAAGTACAGCCATCTCTTGATTGGGCTATATATGATTTCCTTAGGACGTACAGCCATCTCTGTGCTATATATGATTTCCTTAGGAAGTACAGCCATCTCTTGATTGTGCTATATATGATTTCCTTAGGAAGTAAAGCCATCTCTTGATTGTGCTATATATGATTTCCTTAGGAAGTAAAGCCATCTCTTGATTGTGCTATATATGATTTCCTTAGGAAGTACAGCCTTCTCTTGATTGGGCTATATATGATTTCCTTAGGACGTACAGCCATCTCTGTGCTATATATGATTTCCTTAGGAAGTACAGCCATCTCTTGATTGTGCTATATATGATTTCCTTAGGAAGTACAGTCATCTCTTGATTGTGCTATATATGATTTGCTTAGGAAGTACAGCCATCTCTTGATTGTGCTATATATGATTTGCTTAGGAAGTACAGCCATCTCTGTGCTATATATGATTTCCTTAGGAAGTACAGCCATCTCTTGATTGGGCTATATATGATTTCCTTAGGAAGTACAGCCATCTCTTGATTGTGCTATATATGATTTCCTTAGGAAGTACAACCATCTCTTGATTGTGCTATATATGATTTCCTTAGGAAGTACAGCCATCTCTTGATTGGGCTATATATAATTTGCTTAGGAAGTACAGCCATCTCTGTGCTATATATGATTTCCTTAGGAAGTACAGCCATCTCTTGATTGTGCTATATATGATTTCCTTAGGAAGTACAGCCATCTCTTGATTGTGATATATATGATTTCCTTAGGAAGTACAGCCATCTCTTGGATGTACTTCCTAAGGAAATCATATATATCACAATCAAGAGATGGCTGTACTTCCTAAGGAAATCATATATAGCACAGAGATGGCTGTACTTCCTAAGGAAATCATATATAGCACAGAGATGGCTGTACTTCCTCAGCAAATCATCTATAGCACAATCAAGAGATGGCTGTACTTCCTAAGGAAATCATATATATCACAATCAAGAGATGGCTGTACTTCCTAAGGAAATCATATATATCACAATCATCTCTTGATTGTGATATATATGATTTCCTTAGGAAGTACAGCCATCTCTTGATTGTGCTATATATGATTTCCTTAGGAAGTACAGCCATCTCTGTGCTATATATGATTTCCTTAGGAAGTACAGCCATCTCTGTGCTATATATGATTTCCTTAGGAAGTACAGCCATCTCTTGATTGTGATATATATGATTTCCTTACGAAGTGCAGCCATCTCTTGATTGTGCTATATATGGTTTGCTTAGGAAGTACAGCCATCTCTTGATTGTGCTATATATGATTTCCTTAGGAAGTACAGCCATCTCTTGATTGTGCTATATATGATTTCCTTAGGAAGTACAGCCATCTCTTGCTTGTGATATATATGATTTCCTTTGGAAGTACAGCCATCTCTTGATTGTGATATATATGATTTCCTTAGGAAGTACAGCCATGTCTTGATTGTGCTATATATGGTTTCCTTAGGAAGTACAGCCATCTCTTGATTGTGATATATATAATTTCCTTAGGAAGTACAGCCATGTCTTGATTGTGCTATATATGATTTCCTTAGGAAGTACAGCCATCTCTTGATTGTGCTATATATGATTTCCTTAGGAAGTACAGCCTTCACTTGATTGTGCTAGATTTCCTTAGGACGTACAGCCTTCTCTTGATTGTGCTATATATGATTTCCTTAGGAAGTACAGCCATCTCTTGATTGTGCTATATATGATTTCCTTAGGAAGTAAAGCCACCTCTTGATTGTGCTATATATGATTTCCTTAGGAAGTACAGCCATCTCTTGATTGTGCTATATATCATTTCCTTAGGAAGTACAGCCATCTCTTGATTGGGCTATATATGATTTCCTTAGGATGTACAGCCATCTCTGTGCTATATATGATTTCCTTAGGAAGTACAGCCATCTCTTGATTGTGCTATATATGATTTCCTTAGGAAGTAAAGCCATCTCTTGATTGTGCTATATATGATTTCCTTAGGAAGTAAAGCCATCTCTTGATTGTGCTATATATGATTTCCTTAGGAAGTACAGCCATCTCTTGATTGTGCTATATATGATTTCCTTAGGAAGTACAGCCATCTCTTGATTGGGCTATATATGATTTCCTTAGGACGTACAGCCATCTCTGTGCTATATATGATTTCCTTAGGAAGTACAGCCATCTCTTGATTGTGCTATATATGATTTCCTTAGGAAGTACAGCCATCTCTTGATTGTGCTATATATGATTTCCTTAGGAAGTACAGTCATCTCTTGATTGTGCTATATATGATTTGCTTAGGAAGTACAGCCATCTCTTGATTGTGCTATATATGATTTGCTTAGGAAGTACAGCCATCTCTTGATTGTGCTATATATGATTTGCTTAGGAAGTACAGCCATCTCTGTGCTATATATGATTTCCTTAGGAAGTACAGCCATCTCTTGATTGTGCTATATATGATTTCCTTAGGAAGTTCAGCCATCTCTTGATTGTGCTATATATGATTTCCTTAGGAAGTACAGCCATCTCTGTGCTATATATGATTTCCTTAGGAAGTACAGCCATCTCTGTGCTATATATGATTTCCTTAGGAAGTACAGCCATCTCTTGATTGTGATATATATGATTTCCTTACGAAGTGCAGCCATCTCTTGATTGTGCTATATATGGTTTGCTTAGGAAGTACAGCCATCTCTTGATTGTGCTATATATGATTTCCTTAGGAAGTACAGCCATCTCTTGATTGTGCTATATATGATTTCCTTAGGAAGTACAGCCATCTCTTGCTTGTGATATATATGATTTCCTTTGGAAGTACAGCCATCTCTTGATTGTGATATATATGATTTCCTTAGGAAGTACAGCCATGTCTTGATTGTGCTATATATGGTTTCCTTAGGAAGTACAGCCATCTCTTGATTGTGATATATATAATTTCCTTAGGAAGTACAGCCATGTCTTGATTGTGCTATATATGATTTCCTTAGGAAGTACAGCCATCTCTTGATTGTGCTATATATGATTTCCTTAGGAAGTACAGCCTTCACTTGATTGTGCTAGATTTCCTTAGGACGTACAGCCTTCTCTTGATTGTGCTATATATGATTTCCTTAGGAAGTACAGCCATCTCTTGATTGTGCTATATATGATTTCCTTAGGAAGTAAAGCCATCTCTTGATTGTGCTATATATGATTTCCTTAGGAAGTACAGCCATCTCTTGATTGTGCTATATATCATTTCCTTAGGAAGTACAGCCATCTCTTGATTGGGCTATATATGATTTCCTTAGGATGTACAGCCATCTCTGTGCTATATATGATTTCCTTAGGAAGTACAGCCATCTCTTGATTGTGCTATATATGATTTCCTTAGGAAGTAAAGCCATCTCTTGATTGTGCTATATATGATTTCCTTAGGAAGTAAAGCCATCTCTTGATTGTGCTATATATGATTTCCTTAGGAAGTACAGCCATCTCTTGATTGTGCTATATATGATTTCCTTAGGAAGTACAGCCATCTCTTGATTGGGCTATATATGATTTCCTTAGGAAGTACAGCCATCTCTTGATTGTGCTATATATGATTTCCTTAGGAAGTACAGTCATCTCTTGATTGTGCTATATATGATTTGCTTAGGAAGTACAGCCATCTCTTGATTGTGCTATATATGATTTGCTTAGGAAGTACAGCCATCTCTTGATTGTGCTATATATGATTTGCTTAGGAAGTACAGCCATCTCTGTGCTATATATGATTTCCTTAGGAAGTACAGCCATCTCTTGATTGTGCTATATATGATTTCCTTAGGAAGTACAGCCATCTCTTGATTGTGCTATATATGATTTGCTTTGGAAGTACAGCCATCTCTGTGCTATATATGATTTGCTTAGGAAGTACAGCCATCTCTGTGCTATATATGATTTCCTTAGGAAGTACAGCCATCTCTTGATTGTGCTATGTATGATTTCCTTAGGAAGTACAGCCATCTCTTGATTGTGCTATATATGATTTCCTTAGGAAGTACAGCCATCTCTTGATTGTGCTATGTATGATTTCCTTAGGAAGTACAGCCATCTCTTGATTGTGCTATATATGATTTCCTTAGGAAGTACAGCCATCTCTTGATTGTGCTATATATGATTTCCTTAGGAAGTACAGCCTTCTCTTGATTGTGCTATATATGATTTCCTTAGGAAGTACAGCCATCTCTTGATTGTGCTATATATGATTTCCTTAGGACGTACAGCCATCTCTTGATTGTGCTATGTATGATTTCCTTAGGAAGTACAGCCATCTCTTGATTGTGCTATATATGATTTCCTTAGGAAGTACAGCCATCTCTTGATTGTGCTATATATGATTTCCTTAGGAAGTACAGCCTTCTCTTGATTGTGCTATATATGATTTCCTTAGGAAGTACAGCCATCTCTTGATTGTGCTATATATGATTTCCTTAGGACGTACAGCCATCTCTTGATTGTGCTATATATGATTTCCTTAGGAAGTACAGCCATCTCTGTGCTATATATGATTTCCTTAGGAAGTACAGCCTTCTCTTGATAGCGCTGCGGAATCTGTTGGCGCTCTACAAATACCTGATGATAATAATAATAATAGTTGTGCTATACAGTATATGAATTCCTTAGGAAGTACAGCCATCTCTTGATTGTGCTATATATGATTTCCTTAGGACGTACAGCCTTCTCTTGATTGTGGTATATATGATTTCCTTAGGAAGTACAGCCATCTCTGTGCTATATATGATTTCCTTAGGAAGTACAGCCATCTCTTGATTGTGCTATATATGATTTACTTAGGACGTACAGCCATCTCTTGATTGTGCTATATATGATTTCCTTAGGAAGTACAGCCATCTCTGTGCTATATATGATTTCCTTCCGAAGTGCAGCCATCTCTTGATTGTGCTATATATGATTTCCTTAGGAAGTGCAGCCATCTCTTGATTGTGCTATATATGATTTCCTTAGGAAGTACAGCCATCTCTGTGCTATATATGATTTCCTTAGGAATTACAGCCATATCTGTGCTATATATGATTTCCTTAGGAATTACAGCCATCTCTGTGCTATATATGATCTTCTTAGGAAGTGCAGCCATCTCTGTGCTATATATGATTTCCTTAGGAAGTACAGCCATCTCTTGATTGTGCTATATATAATTTCCTTAGGAAGTACAGCCATCTCTTGATTGTGCTATATGTGATTTCCTTAGGAAGTACAGCCATCTCTTGATTGTGCTATATATGATTTCCTTAGGAAGTACAGCCATCTCTGTGCTATATATGATTTCCTTAGGAAGTACAGCCATCTCTTGATTGTGCTATATATGATTTCCTTAGGAAGTACAGCCATCTCTGTGCTATATATGATTTCCTTCCGAAGTGCAGCCATCTCTTGATTGTGCTATATATGATTTCCTTAGGAAGTACAGCCATTTCTTGATTGTGCTATATATGATTTCCTTAGGAAGTACAGCCATCTCTGTGCTATATATGATTTCCTTAGGAAGTACAGCCATCTCTTGATTGTGATATATATGATTTCCTTAGGAAGTACAGCCATCTCTTGATTGTGCTATATATGATTTCCTTAGGAAGTACAGCCATCTCTTGATTGGGCTGTATATGATTTCCTTAGGACATACAGCCATCTCTGTGCTATATATGATTTCCTTAGGAAGTACAGCCATCTCTTGATTGTGCTATATATGATTTCCTTAGGAAGTACAGCCATCTCTTGATTGTGCTATATATGATTTCCTTAGGAAGTACAGTCATCTCTTGATTGTGCTATATATGATTTCCTTAGGAAGTACAGCCATCTCTGTGCTATATATGATTTCCTTAGGAAGTACAGCCATCTCTTGATTGTGATATATATGATTTCCTTAGGAAGTACAGCCATCTCTTGATTGTGCTATATATGATTTCCTTAGGAAGTACAGCCATCTCTTGATTGTGCTATATATGATTTCCTTAGGACGTACAGCCTTCTCTTGATTGTGCTATATATGATTTCCTTAGAAAGTACAGCCTTCTCTTGATTGTGCTATATATGATTTCCTTAGGAAGTACAGCCATCTCTGTGCTATATATGATTTCCTTAGGAAGTACAGCCATCTCTTGATTGTGCTATATATGATTTACTTAGGACGTACAGCCATCTCTTGATTGTGCTATATATGATTTCCTTAGGAAGTACAGCCATCTCTGTGCTATATATGATTTCCTTAGGAATTACAGCCATCTCTGTGCTATATATGATTTCCTTAGGAAGTACAGCCATCTCTTGATTGTGCTATATATAATTTCCTTAGGAAGTACAGCCATCTCTTGATTGTGCTATATGTGATTTCCTTAGGAAGTACAGCCATCTCTTGATTGTGCTATATATGATTTCCTTAGGAAGTACAGCCATCTCTGTGCTATATATGATTTCCTTAGGAAGTACAGCCATCTCTTGATTGTGCTATATATGATTTCCTTAGGAAGTACAGCCATCTCTGTGCTATATATGATTTCCTTCCGAAGTGCAGCCATCTCTTGATTGTGCTATATATGATTTCCTTAGGAAGTACAGCCATCTCTTGATTGTGCTATATATGATTTCCTTAGGAAGTACAGCCATCTCTGTGCTATATATGATTTCCTTCCAAAGTGCAGCCATCTCTTGATTGTGCTATATATGATTTGCTTAGGAAGTACAGCCATATCTGTGCTATATATGATTTCCTTAGGAATTACAGCCATCTCTGTGCTATATATGATCTTCTTAGGAAGTGCAGCCATCTCTGTGCTATATATGATTTCCTTAGGAAGTACAGCCATCTCTTGATTGTGCTATATATGATTTCCTTAGGAAGTACAGCCATCTCTGTGCTATATATGATTTCCTTAGGAAGTACAGCCATCTCTTGATTGTGCTATATATGATTTCCTTAGGAAGTACAGCCATCTCTGTGCTATATATGATTTCTTTAGGAAGTACAGCCATCTCTTGATTGTGCTATATATGATTTGCTTAGGAAGTACAGCCATCTCTGTGCTATATATGATTTCCTTAGGAAGTACAGCCATCTCTTGATTGTGATATATATGATTTCCTTAGGAAGTACAGCCATCTCTTGATTGTGCTATATATGATTTCCTTAGGAAGTACAGCCATCTCTTGATTGTGCTATATATGATTTCCTTAGGAAGTACAGCCATCTCTTGATTGTGCTATATATGATTTCCTTAGGAAGTACAGCCATCTCTTGATTGTGCTATATATGATTTCCTTAGGAAGTACAGCCATCTCTTGATTGGGCTATATATGATTTCCTTAGGAAGTACAGCCATCTCTGTGCTATATATGATTTCCTTAGGAAGTACAGCCATCTCTGTGCTATATATTATTTCCTTCCGAAGTGCAGCCATTTCTTGATTGTGATATATATGATTTCCTTAGGAAGTACAGCCATCTCTGTGCTATATATTATTTCCTTCCGAAGTGCAGCCATCTCTTGATTGTGCTATATATGATTTCCTTAGGAAGTACAGCCATCTCTTGATTGTGCTATATATGATTTCCTTAGGAAGTACAGCCATCTCTGTGCTATATATGATTTCCTTAGGAAGTACAGCCATCTCTGTGCTATATATGATTTCCTTAGGAAGTACAGCCATCTCTTGATTGTGCTATATATGATTTCCTTAGGAAGTACAGCCATCTCTGTGCTATATATGATTTCCTTCCGAAGTGCAGCCATCTCTTGATTGTGCTATATATGATTTCCTTAGGAAGTACAGCCATTTCTTGATTGTGCTATATATGATTTCCTTAGGAAGTACAGCCATCTCTGTGCTATATATGATTTCCTTAGGAAGTACAGCCATCTCTTGATTGTGATATATATGATTTCCTTAGGAAGTACAGCCATCTCTTGATTGTGCTATATATGATTTCCTTAGGAAGTACAGCCATCTCTTGATTGGGCTGTATATGATTTCCTTAGGACATACAGCCATCTCTGTGCTATATATGATTTCCTTAGGAAGTACAGCCATCTCTTGATTGTGCTATATATGATTTCCTTAGGAAGTACAGCCATCTCTTGATTGTGCTATATATGATTTCCTTAGGAAGTACAGTCATCTCTTGATTGTGCTATATATGATTTCCTTAGGAAGTACAGCCATCTCTGTGCTATATATGATTTCCTTAGGAAGTACAGCCATCTCTTGATTGTGATATATATGATTTCCTTAGGAAGTACAGCCATCTCTTGATTGTGCTATATATGATTTCCTTAGGAAGTACAGCCATCTCTTGATTGTGCTATATATGATTTCCTTAGGACGTACAGCCTTCTCTTGATTGTGCTATATATGATTTCCTTAGAAAGTACAGCCTTCTCTTGATTGTGCTATATATGATTTCCTTAGGAAGTACAGCCATCTCTGTGCTATATATGATTTCCTTAGGAAGTACAGCCATCTCTTGATTGTGCTATATATGATTTACTTAGGACGTACAGCCATCTCTTGATTGTGCTATATATGATTTCCTTAGGAAGTACAGCCATCTCTGTGCTATATATGATTTCCTTAGGAATTACAGCCATCTCTGTGCTATATATGATTTCCTTAGGAAGTACAGCCATCTCTTGATTGTGCTATATATAATTTCCTTAGGAAGTACAGCCATCTCTTGATTGTGCTATATGTGATTTCCTTAGGAAGTACAGCCATCTCTTGATTGTGCTATATATGATTTCCTTAGGAAGTACAGCCATCTCTGTGCTATATATGATTTCCTTAGGAAGTACAGCCATCTCTTGATTGTGCTATATATGATTTCCTTAGGAAGTACAGCCATCTCTGTGCTATATATGATTTCCTTCCGAAGTGCAGCCATCTCTTGATTGTGCTATATATGATTTCCTTAGGAAGTACAGCCATCTCTTGATTGTGCTATATATGATTTCCTTAGGAAGTACAGCCATCTCTGTGCTATATATGATTTCCTTCCAAAGTGCAGCCATCTCTTGATTGTGCTATATATGATTTGCTTAGGAAGTACAGCCATATCTGTGCTATATATGATTTCCTTAGGAATTACAGCCATCTCTGTGCTATATATGATCTTCTTAGGAAGTGCAGCCATCTCTGTGCTATATATGATTTCCTTAGGAAGTACAGCCATCTCTTGATTGTGCTATATATGATTTCCTTAGGAAGTACAGCCATCTCTGTGCTATATATGATTTCCTTAGGAAGTACAGCCATCTCTTGATTGTGCTATATATGATTTCCTTAGGAAGTACAGCCATCTCTGTGCTATATATGATTTCTTTAGGAAGTACAGCCATCTCTTGATTGTGCTATATATGATTTGCTTAGGAAGTACAGCCATCTCTGTGCTATATATGATTTCCTTAGGAAGTACAGCCATCTCTTGATTGTGATATATATGATTTCCTTAGGAAGTACAGCCATCTCTTGATTGTGCTATATATGATTTCCTTAGGAAGTACAGCCATCTCTTGATTGTGCTATATATGATTTCCTTAGGAAGTACAGCCATCTCTTGATTGTGCTATATATGATTTCCTTAGGAAGTACAGCCATCTCTTGATTGTGCTATATATGATTTCCTTAGGAAGTACAGCCATCTCTTGATTGGGCTATATATGATTTCCTTAGGAAGTACAGCCATCTCTGTGCTATATATGATTTCCTTAGGAAGTACAGCCATCTCTGTGCTATATATTATTTCCTTCCGAAGTGCAGCCATTTCTTGATTGTGATATATATGATTTCCTTAGGAAGTACAGCCATCTCTGTGCTATATATTATTTCCTTCCGAAGTGCAGCCATCTCTTGATTGTGCTATATATGATTTCCTTAGGAAGTACAGCCATCTCTTGATTGGGCTATATATGATTTCCTTAGGAAGTACAGCCATCTCTGTGCTATATATGATTTCCTTAGTAAGTACAGCCATCTCTTGATTGTGATATATATGATTTCCTTAGGAAGTACATCCATCTCTTGATTGTGCTATATCTGATTTCCTTAGGAAGTACAGCCATCTCTGTGCTATATATGATTTCCTTAGGAAGTACAGCCATCTCTTGATTGTGCTATATATGATTTCCTTAGGACATACAGCCTTCTCTTGATTGTGCTATATATGATTTCCTTAGCACGTACAGCCATCTCTTGATTGTGCTATATATGATTTCCTTAGCACGTACAGCCATCTCTTGATTGTGCTATATATGATTTCCTTAGCACGTACAGCCATCTCTTGATTGTGCTATATATGATTTCCTTAGGAAGTACAGCCTTCTCTTGAAAGCGCTGCGGAATCTGTTGGCGCTCTACAAATACCTGATGATGATGATAATAATAGTTGTGCTATACAGTATATGATTTCCTTAGGAAGTACAGCCTTCTCTTGATTGTGATATATATGATATCCTTAGGAAGTACAGCCATCTCTTGATTGTGCTATATATGATATCCTTAGGAAGTACAGCCATCTCTGTGCTATATATGATTTCCTTAGGAAGTACAGCCATCTCTTGATTGTGCTATATATGATTTCCTTAGAAAGTACAGCCATCTCTTGATTGTGCTATATATGATTTCCTTAGGAAGTACAGCCATCTCTGTGCTATATATGATTTCCTTAGGAAGTACAGCCATCTCTGTGCTATATATGATTTCCTTCCGAAGTGCAGCCATCTCTTGATTGTGCTATATATGATTTCCTTAAGAAGTACAGCCATTTCTTGATTGTGCTATATATGATTTCCTTAGGAAGTACAGCCATATCTGTGCTATATATGATTTCCTTAGGAATTACAGCCATCTTTGTGCTATATATGATCTTCTTAGGAAGTGCAGCCATCTCTGTGCTATATATGATTTCCTTAGGAAGTACAGCCATCTCTGTGCTATATATGATTTCCTCCAGAAGTGCAGCCATTTCTTGATTGTGATATATATGATTTCCTTAGGAAGTACAGCCATCTCTTGATTGTGATATATATGATTTCCTTAGGAAGTACAGCCATCTCTTGATTGTGCTATATCTGATTTCCTTAGGAAGTACAGCCATCTCTGTGCTATATATGATTTCCTTAGGAAGTACAGCCATCTCTTGATTGTGCTATATATGATTTCCTTAGGACGTACAGCCTTCTCTTGATTGTGCTATATATGGTTTCCTTAGCACGTACAGCCATCTCTTGATTGTGCTATATATGATTTCCTTAGCACGTACAGCCATCTCTTGATTGTGCTGTATATGATTTCCTTAGCACGTACAGCCATCTCTTGATTGTGCTATATATGATTTCCTTAGCACGTACAGCCATCTCTTGATTGTGCTATATATGATTTCCTTAGCACGTACAGCCATCTCTTGATTGTGCTATATATGATTTCCTTAGGAAGTACAGCCATCTCTTGATTGTGCTATATATGATTTCCTTAGGAAGTACAGCCTTCTCTTGATTGTGCTATATATGATTTCCTTAGGAAGTACAGCCTTCTCTTGATTGTGCTATATATGATTTCCTTAGGAAGTACAGCCATCTCTTGATTGTGCTATATATGATTTCCTTAGGAAGTACAGCCATCTCTTGATTGTGCTATATATGATTTCCTTAGGACGTACAGCCATCTCTTGATTGTGCTATATATGATTTCCTTAGGAAGTACAGCCATCTCTGTGCTATATATGATTTCCTTAGGAAGTACAGCCTTCTCTTGATAGCGCTGCGGAATCTGTTGGCGCTCTACAAATACCTGATGATGATAATAATAATAGTTGTGCTATACAGTATATGATTTCCTTAGGAAGTACAGCCTTCTCTTGATTGTGATATATATATGATTTCCTTAGGAAGTACAGCCATCTCTTGATTGTGCTATATATGATTTCCTTAGGACGTACAGCCTTCTCTTGATTGTGCTATATATGATTTCCTTAGAAAGTACAGCCTTCTCTTGATTGTGCTATATATGATTTCCTTAGAAAGTACAGCCTTCTCTTGATTGTGCTATATATGATTTCCTTAGAAAGTACAGCCTTCTCTTGATTGTGCTATATATGATTTCCTTAGGAAGTACAGCCATCTCTGTGCTATATATGATTTCCTTCCGAAGTGCAGCCATCTCTTGATTGTGCTATATATGATTTCCTTAGGAAGTACAGCCATCTCTGTGCTATATATGATTTCCTTCCGAAGTGCAGCCATCTCTTGATTGTGCTATATATGATTTCCTTAGGAAGTACAGCCATTTCTTGATTGTGCTATATATGATTTCCTTAGGAAGTACAGCCATATCTGTGCTATATATGATTTCCTTAGGAATTACAGCCATCTCTGTGCTATATATGATCTTCTTAGGAAGTGCAGCCATCTCTGTGCTATATATGATTTCCTTAGGAAGTACAGCCATCTCTTGATTGTGCTATATATGATTTCCTTAGGAAGTACAGCCATCTCTGTGCTATATATGATTTCATTAGGAATTACAGCCATATCTGTGCTATATATGATTTCCTTAGGAATTACAGCCATCTCTGTGCTATATATGATCTTCTTAGGAAGTGCAGCCATCTCTGTGCTATATATGATTTCCTTAGGAAGTACAGCCATCTCTTGATTGTGCTATATATGATTTGCTTAGGAAGTACAGCCATCTCTGTGCTATATATGATTTCCTTAGGAAGTACAGCCATCTCTTGATTGTGATATATATGATTTCCTTAGGAAGTACAGCCATCTCTGTGCTATATATGATTTCCTTAGGAAGTACAGCCATCTCTTGATTGTGCTATATATGATATCCTTAGGATTTACAGCCATCTCTTGATTGTGCTATATATGATTTCCTTAGGAAGTACAGCCATCTCTTGATTGTGCTATATATGATTTCCTTAGGATTTACAGCCATCTCTTGATTGTGCTATATATGATTTCCTTAGGAAGTACAGCCATCTCTGTGCTATATATGATTTCCTTAGGAAGTACAGCCATCTCTGTGCTATATATGATTTCCTTAGGAAGTACAGCCATCTCTTGATTGTGATATATATGATTTCCTCACGAAGTGCAGCCATCTCTTGATTGTGCTATATATGATTTGCTTAGGAAGTACAGCCATCTCTTGATTGTGCTATATATGATTTCCTTAGGAAGTACAGCCATCTCTTGATTGTGCTATATATGATTTCCTTAGGATTTACAGCCATCTCTTGATTGTGCTATATATGATTTCCTTATGAAGTACAGCCATCTCTTGATTGTGCTATATATGATTTCCTTAGGAAGTACAGCCATCTCTGTGCTATATATGATTTCCTTAGGAAGTACAGCCATCTCTGTGCTATATGATTTCCTTAGGAAGTACAGCCATCTCTGTGCTATATATGATTTCCTTAGGAATTACAGCCATCTCTGTTCTATATATGATTTCCTTAGGAAGTACAGCCATCTCTTGATTGTGCTATATATGATTTGCTTAGGAAGTACAGCCATCTCTTGATTGTGCTATATATGATTTCCTTAGGAAGTACAGCCATCTCTGTGCTATATATGATTTCTTTAGGAAGTACAGCCATCTCTGTGCTATATATGATTTACTTAGGAAGTACAGCCATCTCTTGATTGTGCTATATATGATTTCCTTAGGAAGTACAGTCATCTCTGTGCTATATATGATTTCCTTAGGAAGTACAGCCATCTCTGTGCTATATATGATTTCCTTAGGAAGTACAGCCATCTCTGTGCTATATATGATTTCCTTAGGTAGTGCAGCCATCTCTGTGCTATATATGATTTCCTTAGGAAGTACAGCCATCTCTGTGCTATATATGATTTCCTTAGGAAGTGCAGCCATCTCTGTGCTATATATGATTTCCTTAGGAAGTACAGCCATCTCTTGATTGTGGTATATATGATTTCCTTAGGAAGTACAGCCATCTCTGTGCTATATATGATTTCCTTAGCCCTCACCTTGTGAATAGGGAGAAATGCAGAATCGCCAGACAAGATTGATAATTCAGAAACTCTTTTTGCTGCAGAGATTGCTAATAGTAAAAGTACATTGCAAGATAATAGTCGATATCAGTGGAATGGTTCAAGAGAAGAACCTGTAATTAGGGATGCACTGAAATTTTGGCCGCCAAACATGGGCCTATCCTATTTGATCCGAAAGAGGGGGAAAACGACTGAAAATTGCATGCTCTATCTGCCTCACACTTACACTTGCTCGCCGCTGCTTACCGCATCCTCCCGCACATAAAATTTAGGCGGGTGCTGCTTGAGGCTTTCTAGGCCATTCAGTTAGCAACTACATGTCCCACAATGCCACTCACGCACAAAGTCACTGCAGCACAGCCTCCTTTCCTATCTAGAGTGGTTCTGCACTTCCTGTAAGGCTCGGGTGTTCTGTTAGTGTGGAGGAAGAGTTACTCTGGTTCAGCCCCATTAGGGACAACAGAGGTTTGATTTACAGATGTACAATGCGGGGAGGGAGGTCTCTAACAGAGCTGAACCCGAGCAACTCTTCTTCCACACTACGGTACACATTGTGCCTACAGCGCTAAGCAGCAGCAGTTAACCCTGTGGCACCCAAAACGGCAATACTCTGTAGTCCTCATAGTCCCTGCAATAAACTGTTATTTGTCCATGAACCAGTCTGTGATCTTATAATGCTGCTCAGTGCCTGTGGTGGTTTTTAAGTAAACGATTCTATGTATTCTTCTGTTCCTTGTTTTCTTCATTGCCTTTAGATGTATTCATTAAACCATCAGGCAATCTGTCAAGTGATTTTACACCATTTGTACCGCACATTGTGTCATTTTAGTCAGCTGACATGGCAAGTTATTACTAATGCTGCTTTTAAAGGGACATGAACTCCAAAATGTCTCATTATTCAGATAGAGCATACACAATTAAACAACTCTCCAATTTACTTCTATTATTTAACTTGCTTCCTTCTCTTGTTATCTTTTGATGAAAGGTTTATCTAGGCAAGTTTAGAAGCTGCAAATAATCTAGGTTATAGCTGCTGATTGGTGGCTACATATATATACTGATTGTCATTGGCTCACCCATGTGTTCAGTTAGAAACCAGTAGTGCATTGCTGCTCCTTCAACAAATGATACCAAGAGAATGAAGCAAATTTGGTAATAGAAGTAAACTAGAAAGTTGTTTAAAAATTGTATGTTCTACCTAAATCATGAAAGAATTTGGGGTTTCTTGTCCCTTTAAGGATTATATATATATATATATATATATATGTGTGTTATTTTCAGTTTTCGGCCAAAGGCATCCTGAATTTTCGGTTTCGGTCTAGAATTTTCATTTCAGAGCACCCCTACTTGTAATATAGAGAAGGCAAGTTCAGGTTCCACAGTGGAGAAATAGGTTCCATAAGTAGCCTAATTCTAACTAACACCTTAAACAAAAGTCTCAACCTCAGGAAATTTAGCCAATTTCCTATGAAGAAGTGAGAGATAAAGTGGAAATTTGATGATTTAGTGGACAAACCCCTGTCAAGGCCATCCTGAAAAAACTGAAGGATTCTAGGAATCTAAAAGGTTTACCAAGAAAACCCTCTGGAAGAACACCACTCAAAATATGTCTTCCAATCTTGTGATAAATCTCCTGTGTTACAGGCTTCTGACCTGCCTCAAAGATTCAATTACAGAATCAGAGATCTCTTTGTTTCAAAACTGACGGCTAGATTTAGAGTTTTGTCGGTAACGACCCGCGTAGCTAACGCTGTTTTTTTTTTTTTTCCCCGCACCTTTTAAATACCGCTGGTATTTAGAGTTCACAGAATGGCTGCGTTAGGCTCCAAAAAAGGAGCGTAGAGCATAATTTACCGCCACTGCAACTCTCAATACCAGCGGTGCTTACGGACACAGCCAGCTTCAAAAACGTGCTCGTGCACGATTCCCCCATAGGAAACAATGGGGCAGTTTGAGCTGAAAAAAATCCTAACACCTGCAAAAAAGCAGCGTTCAGCTCCTAACGCAGCCCCATTGTTTCCTATGGGAAAACACTTCCTATGTCTGCACCTAACACCCTAACATGTACCCCGAGTCTAAACACCCCTAACCTTACACTTATTAACCCCTAATCTGCCGCCCCCGCTATCGCTGACACCTGCATATTTTTTTTAACCCCTAATCTGCCGCTCCGTACACCGCCGCAACCTACATTATACCTATGTACCCCTAATCTGCTGCCCCTAACACCGCCGACCCCTATATTATATTTATTAACCCCTAATCTGCCCCCCACAACGTCGCCGCCAGCTACCTACAATAATTAATCCCTAATCTGCCGACCGGACCTCACCGCTACTATAATAAATGTATTAACCCCTAAAGCTAACTCTAACCCGAACCCTATCACCCCCTAAGTTAAATATAATTTAAATCTAACTAAATAAATTAACTCTTATTAAATAAATTATTCCTATTTAAAGCTAAATACTTACCTGTAAAATAAACCCTAATATAGCTACAATATAAATAATAATTATATTGTAGCTATTTTAGGATTAATATTTATTTTACAGGCAACTTTGTATTTATTTTTAATCAGGTACAATAGCTATTAAATAGTTAATAACTATTTAATAGCTACCTAGTTAAAATAATTACCAAATTACCTGTAAAATAAATCCTAACCTAAGTTACAATTAAACCTAACACTACACTATCAATAAATTAATTACATAAAATACCTACAAATAAATACAATTAAATAAACTAACTAAAGTACAAAAAATAAAAAAATAATTTACAAACATAATAAAAATATTACAACAATTTTAAACTAATTACACCTACTCTAAGCCCCCTAATAAAATAACAAAGCCCCCCAAAATAAAAAAATGACCTACCCTATTCTAAAATTAATATTGAAAAGCTCTTTTACCTTACCAGCCCTTAAAAGGGCCTTTTGCGGGGCATGCCCCAAAGAAATCAGCTCTTTTGCCTGTAAAAAAAAAACACAATATCGCCCCCCAACATTACAACCCACCACCCACATACCCCTAATCTAACCCAAACCCCCCTTAAATAAACCTAACACTAAGCCCCTGAAGATCTTCCTACCTTGTCTTCACCACGCCGGGTATCACCGATCGGTCCTCCAGAGGGTCCCGAAGTCTTCATCCTATCCGGCAAGAAGAAGTCCAGAAGAGGCTCCAAGTCTTCATCCTATCCGGGCAGAAGAGGAGATCCGGACCGGCAAACATCTTCATCCAAGCGGCATCTTCTATCTTCATCCATCCGACGACGAGCGGCTCCATCTTCAAGACCTCCGGCGCGGATCCATCCTCTTCTTCCGACGTCCTAACACAGAATGAAGGCTTCTTTAAGGGACGTCATCCAAGATGGCGTCCCTCGAATTCCGATTGGCTGATAGGATTCTATCAGCCAATCGGAATTAAGGTAGGAAAAATCTGATTGGCTGATGGAATCAGCCAATCAGATTCAAGTTCAATCCGATTGGCTGATCCAATCAGCCAATCAGATTGAGCTCGCATTCTATTGGCTGTTCCGATCAGCCAATAGAATGCGAGCTCAATCTGATTGGCTGATTGGATCAGCCAATCAGATTGAACTTGAATCTGATTGGCTGATTCCATCAGCCAATCAGATTTTTCCTACCTTAATTCCGATTGGCTAATAGAATCCTATCAGCCAATCGGAATTCGAGGGATGCCATCTTGGATGACGTCCCTTAAAGGAGCCTTCATTCTGTGTTAGGACGTTGGAAGAAGAGGATGGATCCGCGCCGGAGGTCTTGAAGATGGAGCCGCTCGTCGTCGGATGGATGAAGATAGAAGATGCTGCTTGGATGAAGATGTTTGCCGGTCCGGATCTCCTCTTCTGCCTGGATAGGATGAAGACTTTGGAGCCTCTTCTGGACTTCTTCTTGCCGGATAGGATGAAGACTTCGGGACCCTCTGGAGGACCGATCGGTGATACCCGGCGTGGTGAAGACAAGGTAGGAAGATCTTCAGGGGCTTAGTGTTAGGTTTATTTAAGGGGGGTTTGGGTTAGATTAGGGGTATGTGGGTGGTGGGTTGTAATGTTGGGGGGTGGTATTGTGTTGTTTTTTTTTTACAGGCAAAAGAGCTGATTTCTTTGGGGCATGCCCGCAAAAGGCCCTTTTAAGGGCTGGTAAGGTAAAAGAGCTTTTCAATTTTAATTTTAGAATAGGGTAGGGCATTTTTTTTATTTTGGGGGGCTTTGTTATTTTATTAGGGGGCTTAGAGGAGGTGTAATTTAGTTTAAAATTGTTGTAATATTTTTATTATGTTTTGTAAATTATTTTTTTATTTTTTGTAACTTAGCTTTTTTTATTTTTTGTACTTTAGTTAGTTTATTTAATTGTATTTATTTGTAGGTATTTGTAGGTAATTTATTTAATTAATTTATTGATAGTGTAGTGTTAGGTTTTAATTGTAACTTAGGTTAGGATTTATTTTACAGGTAATTTGGTAATTATTTTAACTAGGTAGCTATTAAATAGTTATTAACTATTTAATAGCTATTGTACCTGGTTAAAATAAATACAAAGTTGCCTGTAAAATAAATATAAATCCTAAAATAGCCTACAATATAATTATAATTTATATTGTAGCTATATTAGGGTTTATTTTACAGGTAAGTATTTAGCTTTAAATAGAATAATTTATTTAATAAGATTTATTTTATTTCGTTAGATTTAAATTATATTTAACTTAGGGGGGTGTTAGGTTTAGGGTTAGACTTAGCTTTAGGGGTTAATAACTTTATTATAGTAGCGGTGAGGTCCGGTCGGCAGATTAGGGGTTAATAATTGTAGGTAGGTAGCGGTGACGTTGGGGGGGGGGGCAGATTAGGGGTTAATAAATATAATATAGGGGTCGGCGGTGTTAGGGGCAGCAGATTAGGGGTACATAGGGATAACGTAGGTTGCGGCGGTGTGCGGTCGGCAGATTAGGGGTTAAAATTTTTTTATTAGAGTTGCGGCGGTGTGGGGGGGGGCCTCGGTTTAGGGTTACATAGGTAGTTTATGGGTGTTAGTGTACTTTAGAGCACAGTAGTTAAGAGCTTTATGAACCGGCGTTAGCCCAGAAAGCTCTTAACTCCTGGCTTTTTGCTGCGGCTGGAGTTTTGTCGTTAGATTTCTAACGCTCACTTCAGCCAAGACTCTAAATACCGGCGTTAGAAAGATCCCATTGAAAAGATAGGATACGCAAATGGCGTAGGGGGATCTGCGGTATGGAAAAGTCGCGGCTGCAAAGTGAGCGTTAGACCCTTTCCTGACTGACTCTAAATACCAGTGGTAGCCCAAAACCAGCGTTAGGAGCCCCTAACGCTGGTTTTGACGGCTAACGCCAAACTCTAAATCTAGGCGTAGGTGTTTAAACTCGCCATTAAACTTAAAGATTTGAGATCTTGATAGAAAAGAGAACCTTGAGACAACAGGACTGGTCTCAGAGTAAGAAACCATGGAAAGCAAGAGAACATCAGCGCTATGTATGCATACCGAAGCCCGTGGCACCAGTCTGGAGCAATTAATATTACTGACGATGACTCCAGTTTTATCCAAGAAGTGACTCTTGGAATTAAAACAAACAAGGGAAACATATGCTTGATGAAAGTCCTGTGGACATTCCAAGGTGACTATTATGTGAGTCTTTTGATCTTGCACAATAGCTTGGAAGTATGAGATTTAAGTGAGAGGCCATCAGATCTATGTTTTGGAAGCCCATTTTAATCACTGAGTGATTAAGTGTCCTAATGGACCAATCGACTGCTGTTATGATTCACCTTCAAGTTGTTCACACATGGTTTGTGAATTGCTAATAGGGAGCAATAATTCTTCTGCCAATACAGAGTAATAGACACTTCCTGCATGGGCAGTGGACTTCGGTTACCCCGTTGATGATTTTATGTAGGCCACCGCTGGGAAATGGATAAACTTTTTCTCCTTCAATAGGGGCCAGGGCTGAAGAGCCCAAAGATCACTCTTTGCACTCTTCTAGAAACCCAGACATACTCCCCCCCAGCCTGAGAGACTGGTGTCCGTACGCACAATAGACCAAGACTGACTAAGAATGGATGTCCCAAGAGACAAAGACAGACTTTGTGTCTTCAAGAAAAAGAATGACTGAGAAATCCGAAGCAATCTGTGTGCCAAATGTAGCTAATATAATTTATTATGACTCCTGTAAATGCTACCCTTATAGCAGGATAGGTACATTGATACTCCAACCATGGTCTTGGAAGAAGACAGAAGCTTGTGAGTATCAACAATAGTTAGTGACTTAAAACAAGTTTGCACTATTATGTCATCCAGATGCGGAGCAACTGAAATGTCCTGATTCTGATAACTGGCAAGATTTTATCAGCACAGAGTGGCAAACTGGCAGTGTTCAGCAGATATACAAACTCCAGGAACGGAAAGTGATCTCTGTATATAGGGATGTGTAGATAAGATCATTGAGGTGTCTAAAAGTCACAAACTGACCTTTTGAATTAAGGGAAAAAAACAGAGGAATGTTTCCATTATACAAGTGGGAATACGGACCAAAATTATTAAAGTGAATGTAAAGTCACGCAGCATGCTAAACACTGTCTAAAAATTTGAAGTGAAAATAACGGCACTTTAATTCACGATTTTTTAAACAAATTTATGATTACCTATTTTTAATTTATTTGGATCCGTTTGTCATTTCAAACCTCCGCCCACCATCTTGGATTATTGATTGACCTTGTAAACTCGCTCTTGTCAACCAATAATCCAATCCCCCCTTTCCTTTAAGTCACACTATCGTAATGCGCTTGCGTTTGAAAGAAGAGAGAAAAAAGAGCTCTTACGCGCGTTCACATTACGCGCATGCACTATTTCAATTAATTTTGTACTTAATTTTTTCTTCAAAATTGCTACCGCTTGGTAAGTATCGATCGTACATGGGCTACGGTATCAATAATAGTACTTTCCGTTTTGTAAGCATAACATAGCAATCTTTCATTGGGCATTCTATAAAGTATAAAATATGCGACTTGGCAATATTGAATGTTTTTAAAGCAGCAAAATTTTTTATGGGTGTTAGATCTTTTGATTCTCAGTAATACTTTCAATAGAATAGAAAGGTTTGTTTTGTCTGAAATAAGTGCAAACAAATGAAAAATGTATTTATCAATGTACATATTGTACAGACAAAAAGATAAATTTGGTATATAACAATTTTTTGGGGGTAGTAAAATGATCTATATGTTTATGTATGTCGTCTTAACATACCAAGGAACCTAAGAATTGATGACAAATTCTAAGATCATAATTACAAGTAAATATACTATACAGTAAAGATTGTATAAAGTAAAGATTCTTTTTAATGTTGATAACATGATAATTATATAACATAATAAGGAACATAAAAAATTGAAGCCCACAAAGTTGATAATTCTAAGTATATATAATTTACAGTAAAGAAGGTTTGCTGTAAAGATCGTTTCAGTTTTGTTTGTTTTTTCATATCAAATGGTCGATATATATTTTGTTGATAATAAGGCACATAATTGAGGCAAGAATTTCAAATCATTACATGTAAATATATTAGAAAGTGTAGGAGTTTGAATACAATACAACGTAGGGACGATGGAACGCTGCTGAACTGTATTGCACGATAGTATTAATTTTTTTCATTCACTGAATACTATGTTGCTAGTCATCGGCATCGGCTTGTAACGCATGCGCTCTGTATCTCAAAGCCGGGAGCGCACATTGCCACTACGTAAACAGCGGGTGGGACTGCTGTATACGTAAGAGTGTAAAAAAATAAGGAAGTTGCGGGTGGGAGGAGTATGTCCCGAAAACTGAGAATATTTGGTAATATAAGTATAATATTTATTTTTCATTTTTTTACAAAAATAAAGTGGCGGTTTTTATTGAAAAACTAACAAGCTACATTGACGTATTTTCAATTATGAGAAAATTGACATTCACTTTAAGTATGTTAAATCCAGGAGAGGACTGTAAATCCCTTTTGGACAATAAACTGATTAGGGTAAAAACTCTTGACCATGAGTTTACATAGGTACTGGGATTAATTATTCCCCCTATCCTTCAAATCCTTTTATAAAGGTTGCTGCCTCTGAAGAATCATTGGCAACTTTTAGTTGGCACCGGTGGCCAACAAGGAGGACTCTGCTTCAAAGAGAACAAAAACACTCGATCTCTTGAATCAGTTCTGATAACAATTTTGCGCACCTAACAGGGTATTTCTGTGTCCATGTCTCATTCAACTGCTGCAAAGTCTTTTCTCTCTTCTTTGTGAATAATAATTCCCAGGAACTCTGGGTCTCATATAGGTCTGAGCTCCAAATTATTAAATATAGTAAATATTTTCTATGCCTGTTACTAACTACCCCAAATATGCTTTTTCTCAATAGCATTTCATTAACATATCTCTACCGTATATCAGAAATCTTGTCTGCAAATTTAATTGTTTTCCACACCCACACCGTGGGTATCCTTTGCTCTGTACCAATCCGTTTACAATACCTAGGTCCAAAATGGCGCTTTAAACACAAAGTTATTGGTTTAAGTATTTTGAACACTCAGTGCTGAAAATAGTGGGCAGGATAACGTGACATCATCGGCGAATAAAAGATATAACTTTTAGAACGTTATGAAACTTCGTTTTGGAGAAAATATAGGTCAGTAGGTTTTAATTAATGTTTATTAACTTTAATATGTTAGTTGTTTAGCTTAAAAATTATAACAGAAAGTAATCCTTTAAGCAAGTAGCTGGGACAACCTCTGTTCTCAACCATCTCCTACGAGGCCAAGAACAAAACTGAGAGAGATGGGAGGGATTTTAATCTCTGGTATGGATTCTTGACCTCCTCCTAGTGGCAGGAAATATATCCCATATGTCATGGAGGACTGTCATCTTTTTATAAAAGAAACATACATATACATCTTTAGACATGTAGGTTAAAGCCCTTTGCCTGCTTTTATTCTTTCTGAGACCTCATATCTTTTGAGCCCTTATAACTTTTTTTATTTTATTTTATCAGACAGTATAACTGTACTTTTTAAATGTATTTTTGATGTTTTATTCAAACGTAACAGTTAACCAGAGCTCTGTAGTTGCACTATTCTGACGTGTTAAATTTAATTGCACTCAAGCAAACGCGTTTACTTTTCAACCTGTAATAAGCATGCTAAATCCAAAGCCATAAATTCCTTTTGAATCATGCGCAACAGTGCGCCACTCATAATCTAGCCCATAGTTGAATATTAGTATATTATCAGCACTCCTGTTTATATAATATGTTCCTTAGTACCAAATACAAAGATACCTTTCTGAGGAAACTTAATGGCTTTCCTATCAATGCTGAGTTTTCTGACAGGAGTCAGGAAATCAAAGATTTTCTATACTTGTCTAGCCCTTCAGTTCTCTCCTAGGCTGTCAGTGGCTTATTGCATTAGGGTAATCGGGTTAATGGTGGCGGCAATGGACATCATCCCGTTTTGCTCGTTTCCATCTCAGGCCTCTGCAGTTAAGCATGCTCAGACAATGAAACGGAGATTATGCAGACTTGTCTTCTCGAATAACTCTGGAGCAGGAGACAAGGGACTCTCTTCAATGGTGGTTGTCTCTGGATCATCTCTCTCAGGGAACCTGCTTTCGCATACCGTCTTGGGTGATTGTGACAACAGACGCCAGCCTTCTGGGGTGGGGAGCAGTATGGGTCTCCCTAAGGGCTCAGGGAGTTTTGCACTCAGAGTCTGTTCTTCCTATAAATATTCTAGAACTGAAAGCAATCTTCAATGCTCTTCCGGCATGACACCAGCTAGCGTCACTACGGTTTATCAGGTTCCAGTTAGATAACATAACTTCAGTGGCTTACATCAATCATCAGGGAGGAACGAGGAGTTCCTTAGCGATGACAGAGGTTTCCAAAATAATCCAGTTGGCGGAGGCGATCCATATCCCAGCGGTGGACACCTGGGAGGCGGATTTTCTGAGCAGGCAGACTTCCCATCCCCAGGGACTCTGGGTCTCATATAGGTCTGAGCTCCCAATTTGTAATCCTTAAGCAAGTAGCTGGGACAACCTCTGTTCTCAACCATCTCCTACGAGGCCAAGAACAAAACTGAGAGAGATGGGAGGGATTTTAATCTCTGGTATGGATTCTTGACCTCCTCCTAGTGGCAAGAAATATATCCCATATGTCATGGAGGACTGTTTTCATTTTATAAAAGAAACATACATATACATCTTTAGACATGTAGGTTAAAGCCCTTTGCCTGCTTTTATTTTTTCTGAGACCTCATATCTTTTGAGCCCTTATAACTTTTTTTATTTTATTTTATCAGACAGTATAACTGTACTTTTTAAATGTATTTTTGATGTGTTTTATTCGAACGTAACAGTTAACCAGAGCTCTGTAGTTGCACTATTCTGACGTGTTAAATTCAATTGCACTCAAGTAAACGCGTTTACTTTTCAACCTGTAATACGCGTGCTAAATCCAAAGCTATAAATTCCTTTTGGATCATGCGCAACAGTGCGCCACTCGTAATATAGCCCATAGTTGAATATTCGTATATTATCAGCACTCCTGTTTATATAATATGTTATATATAATTGTAGATTATATCATAAATGGTGTAGTGAGTGTTTGCTACAGGATGCGAGATTAGTGGAGGATGCGGAGCAATTACTAAAGTATTTTGTATTATCTGTGGTAGGATGGTGCGCGTGTCGCCGGGTTTCACCCGTCTGGCTCTGTTGTTGCTATAGGAACCACAACCGGCAGGTGAGAGTAAGCATCGCTACTTCTTTCTCTTTCTTCTCTTTCCTATTTTCTCTCTCTTTCTTGCGCTCGCTCTCGTGCTCGCTCTTGCTCTCTCTCTCTCTCGTACTCTCTCTCTCTCTCGTACTCTCTCTCTCGCTCGATCTCTCGCGCTCTCTCTTGCGCTCTCGCTCTCGCGCTCTCTCTTTTGCTCTCGCTCTCTCTCTCGCTCTCTCGATCTCTCTCTTGCTCTCGCTTTCTCGCTCTCTTTTGCTCTCTCGCTCGCGCTCTCTCGCGCTCTCTCTCACGCTCGCTCTCTCGCTTTTGCTCTCTCTCGCTCTGTCTCTCTCGCTTTCTCGCTCTGTCTCTCTCGCTTTCTCGCTCTGTCTCTCTCGCTTTCTCGCTCGCTCTTGCTTTCTCGCTCGCTCTCTTTTGCGCTCTCTCTCTTTTGCGCTCTCTCTCTCTCTTTTGCGCTCTCTCTCTCTCTTTTGCGCTCTCTCTCTCTCTTTTGCGCTCTCTCTCTCTCTTTTGCGCTCTCTCTCTTTCTTTTGCGCTCTCTCTCTTTCTTTTGCGCTCTCTCTCTTTTGCGCTCTCTCTCTTTTGCGCTCTCTCTTTTGCGCTCTCTTTTGCGCTCTCTCTGTTTTGCGCTCGCTCTTTCTTTCTCTCTCGCTCTTTCTTTCTCTCTCGCTCTTTCTTTCTCTCTCGTTCTTTCTTTCTCTCTCGCTCTTTCTTTCTCTCTCGCTCTTTCTTTCTCTCTCGCTCTTTCTTTCTCTCTCGCTCTTTCTTTCTCTCTCGCTCTTTCTTTCTCTCTCGCTCTTTCTTTCTCTCTCGCTCTTTTTTTCTCTCGCGCTCTTTTTTTCTCTCGCGCTCTTTTTTTCTCTCGCGCTCTTTTTTTCTCTCGCGCTCTCTCTCTCTCTCTTTCTTGCGCTCTCTCTCTCTCTTTCTTGCGCTCTCTCTCTCTCTCTTTCTTGCGCTCTCTCTCTCTCTCTTTCTTGCGCTCTCTCTCTTTCTCTTTCTTGCGCTCTTTCTCTTTCTTGCGCTCTTTCTCTTTCTTGCGCTCTTTCTCTTTCTTGCGCTCTTTCTCTTTCTTGCGCTCTTTCTCTTTCTTGCGCTTTCTCTCTTTCTTGCGCTCTTTCTCTTTCTTGCGCTCTCTCTCTTTCTTGCGCTCTCTCTCTTTCTTGCGCTCTCTCTCTTTCTTGCGCTCTCTCTCTTTCTTGCGCTCTCTCTCTTTCTTGCGCTCTCTCTCTTTCTTGCGCTCTCTCTCTTTCTTGCGCTCTCTCTCTTTCTTGCGCTCTCTCTCTTTCTTGCGCTCTCTCTCTTTCTTGCGCTCTCTCTCTTTCTTGCGCTCTCTCTCTTTCTTGCGCTCTCTCTCTTTCTTGCTCTCATGTCCCTTCTGTCTCTGCTGCAGATTCCTGGTTCTGGATTCTCAGTCACATGTTATTGTCACCAGTGTCTCTGAGGCCAGTGAGCAGATCAGTGTGACACGCTATAGCCCAGGTATTGTGTTTGAAGTGCCCAGATGTTATTTTATCCTGTCCTTATCACCCTGCCCTTTTGTCACCTTATTATTTGTCATTGTTACCGCAGCTCTCTCACTATCTCCCACCTCCTCCCTTACTCTTTATTCTCTCACATTGTCACTGTCTGTGTCACTCTCTCACATTGTCACTGTCTGTGTCTCTCTCACACATTGTCACTGTCTGTGTCTCTCTCTCTCACATTGTCACTGTCTGTGTCACTCTCTCACATTGTCACTGTCTGTGTCACTCTCTCACATTGTCACTGTCTGTGTCTCTCTCACATTGTCACTGTCTGTGTCTCTCTCTCACATTGTCACTGTCTGTGTCTCTCTCACATTGTCACTGTCTGTGTCTCTCTCACACATTGTCACTGTCTGTGTTTTTTCTCTCACATTGTCACTGTCTGTGTTTCTCTATCACATTGTCACTGTCTGTGTTTCTCTCATATTGTCACTGTCTGTGTTTCTCTCACATTGTCACTGTCTGTGTCTCTCTCTCACATTGTCACTGTCTGTGTCTCTCTCTCACATTGTCACTGTCTGTGTCTCTCTCTCACATTGTCACTGTCTGTGTCTCTCTCTCACATTGTCACTGTCTGTGTCTCTCTCACATTGTCACTGTCTGTGTCTCTCTCTCACATTGTCACTGTCTGTGTCTCTCTCTCACATTGTCACTGTCTGTGTCTCTCTCTCACATTGTCACTGTCTGTGTCTCTCTCTCACATTGTCACTGTCTGTGTATCTCTCTCACATTGTCACTGTCTGTGTCTCTCTCTCACATTGTCACTGTCTGTGTCTCTCTCTCACATTGTCACTGTCTGTGTCTCTCTCTCACATTGTCACTGTCTGTGTCTCTCTCTCACATTGTCACTGTCTGTGTCTCTCTCTCACATTGTCACTGTCTGTGTCTCTCTCTCTCACATTGTCACTGTCTGTTTTTCTCTCACATTGTCACTGTCTGTGTCTCTCTCTCACATTGTCACTGTCTGTGTCTCTCTCTCACATTGTCACTGTCTGTGTCTCTCTCTCACATTGTCACTGTCTGTGTCTCTCTCTCACATTGTCACTGTCTGGGTTTCTCTCTCACATTGTCACTGTCTGGGTTTTTCTCTCACATTGTCACTGTCTGTGTCTCTCTCTCACATTGTCACTGTCTGTGTCTCTATCACATTGTCACTGTCTGTGTTTCTCTATCACATTGTCACGGTCTGTGTTTCTCTCTCACATTGTCACTGTCTGTGTCTCTATCACATTGTCACTGTCTGTGTTTCTCTATCACATTGTCACTGTCTGTGTCTCTATCACATTGTCACTGTCTGTGTTTCTCTATCACATTGTCACTGTCTGTGTCTCTCTCTCACATTGTCACTGTCTGTGTCTCTCTCTCACATTGTCACTGTCTGTGTCTCTCTCTCACATTGTCACTGTCTGTGTCTCTCTCTCACATTGTCACTGTCTGTGTCTCTCTCACATTGTCACTGTCTGTGTCTCTCTCACACATTGTCACTGTCTGTGTCTCTCTCTCACATTGTCACTGTCTGTGTCTCTCTCACATTGTCACTGTCTGTGTCTCTCTCTCACATTGTCACTGTCTGTGTCTCTCTCACATTGTCACTGTCTGTGTCTCTCTCACACATTGTCACTGTCTGTGTTTTTCTCTCACATTGTCACTGTCTGTGTTTCTCTATCACATTGTCACTGTCTGTGTTTCTCTCATATTGTCACTGTCTGTGTTTCTCTCACATTGTCACTGTCTGTGTCTCTATCACATTGTCACTGTCTGTGTCTCTATCACATTGTCACTGTCTGTGTCTCTATCACATTGTCACTGTCTGTGTTTCTCTATCACATTGTCACTGTCTGTGTCTCTATCACATTGTCACTGTCTGTGTTTCTCTATCACATTGTCACTGTCTGTGTCTCTCTCACATTGTCACTGTCTGTCTCTCTCTCTCACATTGTCACTGTCTGTGTCTCTCTCTCACATTGTCACTGTCTGTCTCTCTCTCACATTGTCACTGTCTGTGTCTCTCTATCACATTGTCACTGTCTGTGTCTCTCTCACATTGTCACTGTCTGTCTCTCTCTCTCATTGTCACTGTCTGTGTCTCTCTCACATTGTCACTGTCTGTGTCTCTCTCACATTGTCACTGTCTGTGTCTCTCTCACATTGTCACTGTCTGTGTCTCTCTCACATTGTCACTGTCTGTGTCTCTCTATCACATTGTCACTGTCTGTGTCTCTCTATCACATTGTCACTGTCTGTGTCTCTCTCACATTGTCACGGTCTGTGTCACTCTCTCACATTGTCACTGTCTGTGTCTCTCTATCACATTGTCACTGTCTGTCTCTCTCTCACATTGTCACTGTCTGTTTCTCTCTCACATTGTCACTGTCTGTTTTTCTCTCACATTGTCACTGTCTGTGTCTCTCTCTCACATTGTCACTGTCTGTGTCTCTCTCTCACATTGTCACTGTCTGGGTTTCTCTCTCACATTGTCACTGTCTGGGTTTTTCTCTCACATTGTCACTGTCTGTGTTTCTCTATCACATTGTCACTGTCTGTGTTTCTCTCATATTGTCACTGTCTGTGTTTCTCTCACATTGTCACTGTCTGTGTCTCTCTCTCACATTGTCACTGTCTGTGTCTCTCTCTCACATTGTCACTGTCTGTGTCTCTATCACATTGTCACTGTCTGTGTCTCTATCACATTGTCACTGTCTGTGTCTCTATCACATTGTCACTGTCTGTGTCTCTATCACATTGTCACTGTCTGTGTTTCTCTATCACATTGTCACTGTCTGTGTCTCTATCACATTGTCACTGTCTGTGTTTCTCTATCACATTGTCACTGTCTGTGTCTCTCTCTCACATTGTCACTGTCTGTGTTTCTCTCTCACATTGTCACTGTCTGTGTCTCTCTCTCACATTGTCACTGTCTGTGTCTCTCTCACATTGTCACTGTCTGGGTTTTTCTCTCACATTGTCACTGTCTGTGTTTCTCTATCACATTGTCACTGTCTGTGTTTCTCTCATATTGTCACTGTCTGTGTTTCTCTCACATTGTCACTGTCTGTGTCTCTCTCTCACATTGTCACTGTCTGTGTCTCTCTCTCACATTGTCACTGTCTGTGTCTCTCTCTCACATTGTCACTGTCTGTGTCTCTATCACATTGTCACTGTCTGTGTCTCTATCACATTGTCACTGTCTGTGTCTCTATCACATTGTCACTGTCTGTGTCTCTATCACATTGTCACTGTCTGTGTCTCTATCACATTGTCACTGTCTGTGTTTCTCTCATATTGTCACTGTCTGTGTTTCTCTCACATTGTCACTGTCTGTGTCTCTCTCTCACATTGTCACTGTCTGTGTCTCTCTCTCACATTGTCCCACTGTCTGTGTCTCTCTCTCACAATTGTCCACTGTCTGTGTCTCTATCCAATTGTCACTGTCTGTGTCTCTATCACATTGTCACTGTCTGTGTCTCTCTATCACAATGTCACTGTCTGTTGGTCTCTATCACATTGTCACTGTCTGTGTCTCTATCACATTGTCACTGTCTGTCTCTCTATCACATTGTCACTGTCTGGGTTCTCCTATCACATTGTCACTGTCTGTGTTCTCTCTCACTTTTGTCACTGTCCTGTGCTCTCTCTCTCACATTGTCACTGTCTGTGTCTCTCTCTCAATTGTCACTGTCTGTGTCTCTCTCTCACATTGTCCACTGTCCTTGTCTCTCTATCACATTGTCTCTGTCTGTGTCTCTCTCACATTGTCACGGTCCTGTGCTCTCTCTCACATTGTCACTGTCTGTGTCTCTCTCACATTGTCACTGTCTGTGTCTCTCTCACATTGTCACTGTCTGTTTCTCTCTCACATTGTCACTGTCTGTGTCACTCTCACATTGTCACTGTCTGTGTCTCTCTATCACATTGTCACTGTCTGTCTCTCTCTCACATTGTCACTGTCTGTCTCTCTCTCACATTGTCACTGTCTGTCTCTCTCTCACATTGTCACTGTCTGTCTCTCTCTCACATTGTCACTGTCTGTCTCTCTCTCACATTGTCACTGTCTGTGTCTCTCTCACATTGTCACTGTCTGTGTCTCTCTCACATTGTCACTGTCTGTGTCTCTCTCTCACATTGTCACTGTCTGTGTCTCTCTCTCACATTGTCACTGTCTGTGTCTCTCTCACATTGTCACTGTCTGTCTCTCTCTCACATTGTCACTGTCTGTGTTTCTCTCTCACATTGTCACTGTCTGTCTCTCTCTCACATTGTCACTGTCTGTGTCTCTCTCACATTGTCACTGTCTGTGTTTCTCTCTCACATTGTCACTGTCTGTGTTTCTCTCTCACATTGTCACTGTCTGTGTTTCTCTCTCACATTGTCACTGTCTGTGTCTCTCTCACATTGTCACTGTGTGTGTCTCTCTCACATTGTCACTGTCTGTGTGTCTCTCTCTCACATTGTCACTGTCTGTGTCTCTCTCACATTGTCACTGTCTGTGTCTCTCTCTCACATTGTCACTGTCTGTGCTCTCTCACATTGTCACTGTCTGTGTTTCTCTCACATTGTCACTGTCTGTGTTTTTCTCTCACATTGTCACTGTCTGTGTTCTCTCTCACATTGTCACTGTCTGTGTTTCTCTCACATTGTCACTGTCTGTGTCTCTCTCATTGTCACTGTCTGTGTCTCTCTCACATTGTCACTGTCTGTGTTTCTCTATCACATTGTCACTGTCTGTCTCTCTCTCACATTGTCACTGTCTGTGTTTCTCTCACATTGTCACTGTCTGTGTTTCTCTCTCACATTGTCACTGTCTGTGTTTCTCTATCACATTGTCACTGTCTGTGTCTCTCTCACATTGTCACTGTCTGTCTCTCTCACATTGTCACTGTCTGTGTCTCTCTCACATTGTCACTGTCTGTGTCTCTCTCTCACATTGTCACTGTCTGTCTCTCTCTCACATTGTCACTGTCTGTGTCTCTCTCACATTGTCACTGTCTGTGTCTCTATCACATTGTCACTGTCTGTGTTTCTCTCTCACATTGTCACTGTCTGTGTCTCTCTCACATTGTCACTGTCTGTCTCTCTCTCACATTGTCACTGTCTGTCTCTCTCTCACATTGTCACTGTCTGTGTCACTCTCTCACATTGTCACTGTCTGTGTCTCTCTCACATTGTCACTGTCTGTCTCTCTCTCACATTGTCACTGTCTGTGTCTCTCTCTCACATTGTCACTGTCTGTGTCTCTCTCTCACATTGTCACTGTCTGTGTCTCTCTCACATTGTCACTGTCTGTGTCTCTCTCACATTGTCACTGTCTGTGTCTCTCTCACATTGTCACTGTCTGTGTTTCTCTATCACATTGTCACTGTCTGTTTCTCTCTCACATTGTCACTGTCTGTCTCTCTCTCACATTGTCACTGTCTGTCTCTCTCTCACATTGTCACTGTCTGTGTTTCTCTCTCACATTGTCACTGTCTGTGTCTCTCTCTCACATTGTCACTGTCTGTGTCTCTCTCACATTGTCACTGTCTGTGTCTCTCTCACATTGTCACTGTCTGTCTCTCTCTCACATTGTCACTGTCTGTGTCTCTCTCTCACATTGTCACTGTCTCTGTTTCTCTCTCACATTGTCACTGTCTGTGTCTCTCTCTCACATTGTCACTGTCTGTGTCTCTCTCTCACATTGTCACTGTCTGTGTTTCTCTCTCACATTGTCACTGTCTGTGTCTCTCTCTCACATTGTCACTGTCTGTGTCTCTCTCACATTGTCACTGTCTGTGTCTCTCTCACATTGTCACTGTCTGTGTCTCTCTCACATTGTCACTGTCTGTGTCTCTCTCACATTGTCACTGTCTGTGTCTCTCTCACATTGTCACTGTCTGTGTCTCTCTCTCACATTGTCACTGTCTGTGTCTCTCTCTCACATTGTCACGTCTGTGTCTCCTCTCACATTGTCACTGTCTGTCTCTCTCTCACATTGTCACTGTCTGTGTTTCTCTCTCACATTGTCACTGTCTGTGTCTCTCTCACATTGTCACTGTCTGTGTCTCTCTCACATTGTCACTGTCTGTGTCTCTCTCACATTGTCACTGTCTGTGTCTCTCTCACATTGTCACTGTCTGTCTCTCTCTCACATTGTCACGGTCTGTGTCTCTCTCTCACATTGTCACTGTCTGTGTCTCTCTCACATTGTCACTGTCTGTCTCTCTCTCACATTGTCACGTCTGTGTTCTCTCTCACATTGTCACTGTCTGTCTTCTCTCACATTGTCACTGTCTGTGTCTCTCTCTCACATTGTCACTGTCTGTCTCTCTTCACATTGTCACTGTCTGTGTTTTCTCTCTCACATTGTCACTGTCTGTGTCTCTCTCTCACATTGTCACTGTCTGTTGTCTCTCTCACATTGTCACTGTCTGTCGTTCTCTCTCACCATTGTCACTGTCTGTGTCTCTCTCACATTGTCACTGTCTGTGTCTCTCTCATCACATTGTCACTGTCTGTGTCTCTCTCTCACATTGTCACTGTCTGTGTCTCTCTCTCATCACATTGTCACTGTCTGTGTCTCTCTCACATTGTCACTGTCTGTGTCTCTCTCTCTCACATTGTCACTGTCTTGTGTTCTCCTCTCATCACTTGTCACTGTCTGTGTCTCTCTCACATTGTCACTGTCTGTGTCTCTCTCTACAGTTGTCACTGTCTGTGTCTCTCTCACATTGTCACTGTCTGTGTCTCTCTATCACATTGACACTGTCTGTGTCTCTCTCTCACATTGTCACTGTCTGCTGTCAGCTCTCTCACATTGTCCACTGTCTGTGTCTCTCCTCACACATTGTCACTGTCTGTGTTTCTCTCCTCACATTGTCACTGTCTGTGTTTCTCCTCACATTGTCACTGTCTGTGTTTCTCTCTCACATTGTCACTGTCTGTGTTTCTCTCTCACATTGTCACTGTCTGTGTCTCTCTCTCACATTGTCACTGTCTGTGTTTCTCTCTCACATTGTCACTGTCTGTCTCTCTCACATTGTCACTGTCTGTGTTTCTCTCTCACATTGTCACTGTCTGTGTTTCTCTCTCACATTGTCACTGTCTGTGTCTCTCTCACATTGTCACTGTCTGTGTCACTCTCTCACATTGTCACTGTCTGTGTTTCTCTCTCACATTGTCACTGTCTGTCTCTCTCTCACATTGTCACTGTCTGTGTCTCTCTCTCACATTGTCACTGTCTGTCTCTCTCTCACATTGTCACTGTCTGTCTCTCTCACATTGTCACTGTCTGTGTTTCTCTCACATTGTCACTGTCTGTTTCTCTCTCACATTGTCACTGTCTGTGTCTCTCTCACATTGTCACTGTCTGTGTCTCTCTCTCACATTGTCACTGTCTGTGTCTCTCACATTGTCACTGTCTGTGTCTCTCTCTCACATTGTCACTGTCTGTGTCTCTCTCACATTGTCACTGTCTGTCTCTCTCACATTGTCACTGTCTGTGTCTCTCTCTCACATTGTCACTGTCTGTCTCTCTCTCACATTGTCACTGTCTGTCTCTCTCTCACATTGTCACTGTCTGTCTCTCTCTCACATTGTCACTGTCTGTCTCTCTCTCACATTGTCACTGTCTGTGTTTCTCTCTCACATTGTCACTGTCTGTGTCTCTCTCTCACATTGTCACTGTCTGTCTCTCTCACATTGTCACTGTCTGTGTCTCTATCACATTGTCACTGTCTGTGTCTCTCTCTCACATTGTCACTGTCTGTCTCTCTCTCACATTGTCACTGTCTGTGTTTCTCTCTCACATTGTCACTGTCTGTCTCTCTCTCACATTGTCACTGTCTGTGTTTTTCTCTCACATTGTCACTGTCTGTGTCTCTCTCTCACATTGTCACTGTCTGTGTTTCTCTCTCACATTGTCACTGTCTGTGTCTCTCTATCACATTGTCACTGTCTGTGTTTCTCTCTCACATTGTCACTGTCTGTGTCTCTCTCTCACATTGTCACTGTCTTTGTTTCTCTCTCACATTGTCACTGTCTGTGTCTCTCTCTCACATTGTCACTGTCTGTGTTTCTCTCACATTGTCACTGTCTGGTTTCTCTCTCACATTGTCACTGTCTGTGTCTCTCTCTCACATTGTCACTGTCTGTGTCTCTCTCTCACATTGTCACTGTCTGTGTTCTCTCTCTCACATTGTCACTGTCTGTGTCTCTCTCTCACATTGTCACTGTCTGTGTCTTCTCTCTCACAGTGTCTCTGTCTGTTTCTCTCTCACATTGTCTCTGTCTGTGTCTCTCTCTCTCTCACATTGTCACTGTCTGTGTTTCTCTCACATTGTCACTGTCTGTGTTTCTCTCACATTGTCACTGTCTGTGTCTCTCTCTCTCACATTGTCACTGTCTGTTTCTCTCTCACATTGTCACTGTCTGTGTCTCTCTCTCACATTGTCACTGTCTGTGTTTCTCTCACATTGTCACTGTCTGTGTTTCTCTCACATTGTCACTGTCTGTGTTTCTCTATCACATTGTCACTGTCTGTGTTTCTCTATCACATTGTCACTGTCTGTGTCTCTTCACATTGTCACTGTCTGTGTCTCTCTCACATTGTCACTGTCTGTGTCTCTCACATTGTCACTGTCTGTGTCTCTTTCTCACATTGTCACTGTCTGTGTTCTCTATCACATTGTCACTGTCTGTGTCTCTCTCACATTGTCACTGTCTGTGTCTCTCTCTCACATTGTCACTGTCTGTGTCTCTCTCACATTGTCACTGTCTGTGTCTCTCACATTGTCACTGTCTGTGTCTCTCTCTCACATTGTCACTGTCTGTGTCTCTCTCACATTGTCACTGTCTGTGTCTCTCTCACATTGTCACTGTCTGTGTTTCTCTATCACATTGTCACTGTCTGTGTCCTCTCACATTGTCACTGTCTGTGTCTCTCTCACATTGTCACTGTCTGTTTCTCTCTCACATTGTCACTGTCTGTGTCTCTCTCTCTCACATTGTCACTGTCTGTGTCTCTCTCACATTGTCACTGTCTGTGTCTCTCTCACATTGTCACTGTCTGTGTCTCTCTCACATTGTCACTGTCTGTCTCTCTCTCTCACATTGTCACTGTCTGTGTCTCTCTCACATTGTCACTGTCTGTGTGTCTCTCTCTCACATTGTCACTGTCTGTGTCTCTCTCTCTCACATTGTCACTGTCTGTGTTTCTCTCTCACATTGTCACTGTCTGTGTCTCTCTATCACATTGTCACTGTCTGTTTCTCTCTCACATTGTCACTGTCTGTGTTTTTCTCTCACATTGTCACTGTCTGTGTCTCTCTCACATTGTCACTGTCTGTGTTTCTCTCTCACATTGTCACTGTCTGTGTTTCTCTATCACATTGTCACTGTCTGTCTCTCTCACATTGTCACTGTCTGTGTTTCTCTCTCACATTGTCACTGTCTGTCTCTCTCACATTGTCACTGTCTGTGTTTCTCTCTCACATTGTCACTGTCTGTCTCTCTCACATTGTCACTGTCTGTGTTTCTCTCTCACATTGTCACTGTCTGTGTCTCTATCACATTGTCACTGTCTGTGTCTCTCTCACATTGTCACTGTCTGTGTCTCTCTCACATTGTCACTGTCTGTGTTCTCTCACATTGTCACTGTCTGTGTCTCTCTCACATTGTCACTGTCTGTGTCTCTCTCACATTGTCACTGTCTGTGTCTCTCTCTCACATTGTCACTGTCTGTGTCTCTCTCACATTGTCACTGTCTGTGTTTCTCTCTCACATTGTCACTGTCTGTGTCTCTCTCTCACATTGTCACTGTCTGTGTCTCTCACATTGTCACTGTCTGTGTCTCTCTCTCACATTGTCACTGTCTGTGTTTTCTCTCTCACATTGTCACTGTCTGTCTCTCTCTCACATTGTCACTGTCTGTCTCCTCTCACATTGTCACTGTCTGTGTTTCTCTCTCACATTGTCACTGTCTGTGTCTCTCTCACATTGTCACTGTCTGTGTTTTTCTCTCACATTGTCACTGTCTGTTTCTCTCTCACATTGTCACTGTCTGTGTTTCTCTATCACATTGTCACTGTCTGTGTCTCTCTCTCACATTGTCACTGTCTGTGTCTCTCTCTCACATTGTCACTGTCTGTGTTTTTCTCTCACATTGTCACTGTCTGTGTCTCTCTATCACATTGTCACTGTCTGTATTTCTCTCTCACATTGTCACTGTCTGGGTTTCTCTCTCACATTGTCACTGTCTGTGTCTCTCTCTCACATTGTCACTGTCTGTGTCTCTCTCTCACATTGTCACTGTCTGTGTCTCTCTCTCACATTGTCACTGTCTGTGTTTCTCTCACATTGTCACTGTCTGTGTTTTTCTCTCACATTGTCACTGTCTGTGTTTCTCTATCACATTGTCACTGTCTGTGTCTCTATCACATTGTCACTGTCTGTGTCTCTCTCACATTGTCACTGTCTGTGTCTCTCTCTCACATTGTCACTGTCTGTGTCTCTCTCTCACATTGTCACTGTCTGTGTCTCTCTCTCACATTGTCACTGTCTGTGTCTCTCTCTCACATTGTCACTGTCTGTGTCTCTCTCACACATTGTCACTGTCTGTGTCTCTCTCACACATTGTCACTGTCTGTGTCTCTCTCACACATTGTCACTGTCTGTGTCTCTCTCTCACATTGTCACTGTCTGTGTCTCTCTCTCACATTGTCACTGTCTGTGTCTCTCTCACACATTGTCACTGTCTGTGTTTCTCTCACATTGTCACTGTCTGTTTTTCTCTCACATTGTCACTGTCTGTGTTTTTCTCTCACATTGTCACTTTCTGTGTGTGTCTCTCTCACATTGTCACGGTCTGTGTGTTTCTCTCTCGTTTTGGCAGTTGGTCACATATCTCTCTCTCTGTCTCTATATCAGACGGGCAGTTTTTGGCAGTCGGGTCACATGACAACTTTATTTATGTGTACGAGGTGATGGAGGACGGGCGAGAGTACAGGCGGCTGGGAAAGTGTACGGTGAGGATTTTTAGCACCTTACATGTGTCAGGCAGACAGCCAGGTATTTTGTCCCTAATTACAATTTGTACTTAAATACGCAGGGTCATTCCAGCTTTGTGACACACCTAGACTGGGCATCAGACAGCTCCTGCTTTATGACCAACAGTGGAGATTACGAAATCCTATATTGTTAGTAACACTGTGTTTTGTATACGTGTGTGTTTTTTGTATACTTATGTGTGTGTATATATGTGTTTTGTATACGTGTGTGTGTATGTTGTTGTGTTTCTTTCATGTAATTGGCAAGAGTCCATGAGCTAGTGACATATGGGATATACAATCCTACCAGGAGGGGCAAAGTTTCCCAAACCTCAAAATGCCTATAAATACACCCCTCACCACACCCACAATTCTGTTTTACAAGCTTTGCCTCCTATGGTGAAGTAAGT
>NW_026512033.1:0-87591 GCF_027579735.1 Bombina bombina
ACAGATATAAGTATGTAACTGGTGCTGTATGACAAGTAGATACCCAGACTAACAGATATAAGTATGTAACTGGAGCTGTATGACAAGTAGATACCCAGACTAACAGATATAAGTATGTAACTGGTGCTGTATGACAAGTAGATACCCAGACTAACAGATATAAGTATGTAACTGGCGCTGTATGACAAGTAGATACCCAGACTAACAGACTATAAGTATGTAACTGGTGCTGTTTGACAAGTAGATACCCAGACTAACAGATATAAGTATGTAACTGGCTCTGTATGACAAGTAGATACCCAGACTAACAGATATAAGTATGTAACTGGTGCTGTATGACAAGTAGATACCCAGACTAACAGATATAAGTATGTAACTGACGCTGTATGACAAGTAGATACCCAGACTAACAGATATAAGTATGTAACTGGTGCTGTATGACAAGTAGATACCCAGACTAACAGATATAAGTATGTAACTGGTGCTGTATGACAAGTAGATACCCAGACTAACAGATATAAGTATGTAACTGGCGCTGTATGACAAGTAGATACCCAGACTAACAGATATAAGTATGTAACTGACGCTGTATGACAAGTAGATACCCAGACTAACAGATATAAGTATGTAACTAGCACTGTATGACAAGTAGATACACAGACTAACAGATATAAGTATGTAACTGGGTGCTGTATGACAATTAGATACCCAGACTAACAGATATAAGTATGTGACTGACCGCTGTATGACAAGTAGATACCCAGACTAACAGATATAAGTGTGTAACTGGTGCTGTATGACAAGTAGATACCCAGACTAACAGATATAAGTATGTAACTGGTGCTGTATGACAAGTAGATACCCCAGACTAACAGATATAAGTATGTAACTGGTGCTGTATGACAAGTAGATACCCAGACTAACAGATATAAGTATGTAACTGGTGCTGTATGACAAGTAGTGTTACGGTTACCCTTAGTCTCGCTGAGAGATGGACCGCTTAGTAGCCTGGATCCCTATTGCTAAAGAGGGGAGAAGCTGCTTTCCATAGTATTCTATATGAGTCTCGCAAATATAGAATAATCTCCCTTAGCTGCAGTACAGCTAGGATACCCTTCTGCCCACAAAAACGAGTCAACGCTGCGATTGAGGGTCAAACAAGAACTCAGGACTGGGATGCCCAGCCTGCTTTTTATTAAGGTTACATGCACACAGGGCACTCCCAGGGGGAGAGGGGGGGAAGCACAACATCCCCCATCACACATTTAGATAGAGAGCACTGTCCTTTGACAGGCCACAATAGGATTACAGTACTTAAGATAACAAGTTTACAAGTTCATCTTATCAATTAGCAGTCTGGCTCCAGAGGTGATTAGACAATAGTTTCTAAAAGCTGAAAAAAAAGAGTTAACTCTATATGAAATGAAACTTGTTACAGTTTTCTTGGAGCCCTTCTTAGGCGCTGGCTTGCTGGTTCAGGCATTGCTGCTGGGAAATAAGCTCTTCACACAAAATAACTAATGCTTCTGTAACATTGCTCCCTTTCTGTGGAACACTCTGGCAGACACGGTCTGACCCCTTTTCGGGGCAGACTAAGGCTGTCCAGACCGCTGGTTATGCGGGGCTGAGGTCGGTTTGTCTGGACAACCCGTCGGCGTTGCCATTCTGTTTCCCAGGTCTGTAAGTAATGGTGAAATTGAAGGTTTGCAACGATAAGCTTTCAACGTAATAGCCTGCCGTTATCTCCAGAGACCCGGTTCAGCCACACCAACGGGTTATGGTCGGTGACCAGAGTGAACTCCTGACCATATAAATAGGGAGTCAATTTCTTTAATGCCCACACCAAAGCCAAACACTCCTTTTCGACCGCTGCATAGCTGACTTCGCGGGGCAGGAGCTTCCGGCTGATGTAGGCAACTGGATGCTCCCCTCCATCTTCGCCTACTTGGCTGAGGACGGCTCCCAGCCCGAACATGGAAGCATCTGTATGGACGATAAAACGTTTGTTAAGGGCTGGGGCCGCCAAGACAGGAGCGTTAATTAGAGCATTTTTGAGAGCCTGGAAAGCCGTTTCACAGTGGGGAGACCACAGGACCTGTCGAGGTAAGTTCTTCTTGGTCAAGTCAGTCAGGGGTTTGGCAAGTGTGCTGTAGTCTGGTACGAACCGTCTATAGTACCCTGCCGTGCCCAGGAAGGCTAGGACCTGAGTCTTAGTGATGGGGGTGGGCCAATTGGCGACAGCTTCTATTTTGGCCGGCTCTGGTCGCTGCTTTTCACACCCCACCCGGTGACCCAGGTACTGTACCTCGGCCATCCCAAAGTGGCATTTCTCTGGCTTCAGAGTCAGGCCAGCAGCCCGGATCTGATCCAGAACCATTCCCACATGAGCTAAGTGGTCCTCCCAGGACTCACTGTGGATCGCTATGTCGTCCAGGTAGGCGCAAGCAAAACTCTGGAAGCCATCCAGGAGCCTATCCACCAAGCGCTGGAATGTAGCTGGGGCATTCTTCATCCCAAACGGCATTACCCTAAACTGATATAAGCCGAATGGGGTGACGAATGCCGACTTGGGGATAGCCTCCGGGGCCAGGGGAATCTGCCAGTAACCTTTGCAGAGGTCAATAGTGGTCAGGTAATTTCCCCTGGCTATACGATCGAGTAGCTCGTCTACCCTGGGCATAGGGTAAGCGTCCGTCACAGTATTTTCATTGAGCCTCCGATAGTCTACGCAGAACCGGGTGGTCCCATCTTTCTTGGGCACCAAGACAACTGGGGAGGCCCAGGGACTATCGGAGGGCTCAATTACCCTGAGCTGGAGCATCTCATCGATCTCCTTCTTCATTCCTGTCCTAACTGCTTCGGGGATTCGGTACGGAGCCTGGCGCAAGGGAGCTTGTCCCGGAGTATCTACCTGGTGGGTGGTTAAAGTAGTGTACCCTGGCTTCGGGGAGAAGGTGAGGTGTTTGGACTGGAGGAGTTGGTTGAGCTGCTCCCTTTCAGTGGGGCTAAGTCGGTCCCCTATCTGAACCTGCGCCACTATACCTGTGGGGAGGCTCTTTTCTAATAGGTCTGGAATGGGTAAACTGTCGGGGTCTTCCTGAGGGGAACAACATACGGCCGTCACGTTCTCTGGTCGCTCAAAATATTCCTTGAGCATGTTTACATGGAATGTCTTTCTAAGATTGTTGTCGTGGCAGCTAGCTATCACATAAGTGGTGTCTCCCCTTTTCTCTACGATCTGGTAGGGACCCTGCCAGGACGCCTGCAATTTGTCTGTCTTCACCGGCTTAAGTACTAACACCTTTTGTCCTATGGTGAAGATTCTCTTTCGGGCCCCCCGATCGTACCATACTTTCTGTCTTCTCTGGGCCAACTGGAGATTAGCCCGCACGGATTTGGCTAATTGCTCCATTCGGTCCCTGAGTTCCAGCACGTATGGCACAATGGGACACCGTCAGCCTCCATCTCTCCCTCCCAGTGCTCCCGGATCAGGTTTAGGGGTCCCCGTACCTTTCTTCCGTAGAGCAACTCGAAGGGAGAGAACCCTGTCGTTTCCTGGGGCACCTCCCGATAAGCAAATAGGAGGTGCGGCAGGAAGCGTTCCCAGTCTCGGTATTCCTGAGTGAACGTCTTGAGCATTTGCTTGAGGGTCCCATTGAACCTCTCACACAGCCCGTTCGTCTGGGGGTGGTATGGGGAGCTTAGGAGGGACTTAATTTTGCAAACCTGCCAGAGTTGTTGGGTCAATTCAGCCGTAAATTGGGTGCCTCGGTCGGATAGGATTTCTTTTGGAAATCCTACCCGGGAGAACACTCTTACTAGTGCATTCGCTACCGTATCCGCTTGTATGTTGGATAGGGCGACAGCCTCTGGGTACCTGGTAGCGTAGTCCACTACGGTAAGAATGTATCGCTTACCGGAGGGACTAGGGGTAGCCAGTGGTCCCACTAGGTCAATAGCAACCCGGCTGAAGGGTTCCTCTACAATGGGCATATTTACTAGCTGGGCTTTAGGGTGATCGCCTCGCCTTCCTACTCGTTGACACACATCGCAGGTGTTACAGTAAGTTCTAACGTCAGCGTGCACCCCTGGCCAAAAGAACGTGTGAGTAATGCGGTGTAGGGTACGGGTAACGGCTAGGTGGCCTGCTAAGGGGATGTCGTGGCCTATTTTGAGGATTTCTTGACGGTATTTGTGGGGCACTACCAGCTGTCGCCTACGCTGTCCCCTTTTCTCTGTCCAGCGGTATAGTTTCCCTTTTTCCCATAAGAATGTTTCGTTATCTGCCCCGCCCCCTCCGGTCTCTGCTCGTTCCCGGTACTTTTGTAAGGTCGGGTCAGTCTTAGACTCTGCCTCGAAGGCATCTGGGGTGTCCCAGGGTATGGGGCCTAACCTGTCAGGCAAGGTCGGGGTAGGTCTTACCTGTGTCTCCCGCACTGGTGAGAGCTCTCGCTCCGTCCGGGCTTGGGCCCGTGTAGTCACTGGGTCCGCCTCGTTGTTGCATACTGGAGCATAGGCAGAAGTCATGGGGCCCAAATCGTTGCCCAGTAGTACTTCGGCAGGTAAATTATCCATTAGGCCCACGTTCACAGCCCCCCTTTCCCGCTCCCCAATCAAGATGCACTTTAGCTGTTGGAATTTTGTACACATCCCCCCCCGCCACTCTAACGGCCACAGTCTGTCCGGATCGCTTGTGCTCTGGCACCAAATGACTCTGTACCAGCGTGATAGTAGCCCCTGTGTCTCGCAATCCCTCGGTAGATCGCCCCTCGAGCCATACCCTCTGCCGATGGTGCTGGCGGTTATCTGAGGCAGCATATACAGGGTCTGCCTCGTGAAGCGGCCCCACATATCCCTCCATAGGGGCCTCTTGGTTAACACAGAGGGCCCGGGCCGGACGATAGGACCCAGAGGGGTAATTGTAATTCCTGGGTGTCTGGTGCGTATTAAGGGGGCAGCTAGCCATGAAATGCCCTGGTTGCTTGCATCGGTGGCAAGTCGGTCTGGGACGCTCAGAGCTGTTATTGGGTGGTCCTGAGTGTCGGACGGGCCCTGTGGGCACCGGGGCTCGGAATTCAGCACGAGGGGGTGCACGGTAAACCTCTCTGGGTTCGACCCGTGCTGGAGCTCGGTAGTTCATGGGTTCGTGAAGACGGGAGTCATAATGTTCATCGGCCAATTTGGCTGCTTCTTCTAAGGTAGAAGGCCGCCTGTCTCGCAGCCATTCCTTCCCTTGCTGTTCCATGCCATTATAAAAATGTTCTAAGAGAAACAATTGTAAAATTTCCTCCCCAGTCACCGCTTTACTTCCGCTCAGCCAGTGATTTGCCGCTCTCCGCATTTCGGTGCGCCCATTCCATATGGGTATCGTTAGGCTTCTTTTCCGTGCCCCGAAACTGTCGGCGATACGTGTCCGGAGTTACAGCGTACCGTCGCAACAGTGTCTCCTTAACTAGCTCATACTGTGTCACTTCCTCAGCACCCAGAGTACGAAAGGCTTCCAGGGCTCGCCCGGATAGTTTCCCAGACAATATCGTGGGCCACTCTCTGTTGGGAATCTGGTGCAGGGCACATTGCCTTTCGAAGTCCGCCAAATATTCATCAATCCCTGTCTCGCTCTCTAGGAAGGGTCGAAATGCCGCATAGGGTATCTTGGGCCTCCCAGCATTTTCGACAGGGATGATTACCTGCGGGGCTTCAGCATTGCGGTGTGCGTTCGCTAGGTTGAGTTCGTGGGCTCGAGTCTCTCGTATATCCTCGTCCGCCTCCGCCATCAACTGCTGTACCAATTCCATGGAGGGGTTCGGCCCGTATAATGAGAGCCTTTCCCGAACAATCCTGGTTTTTTCGTCACTAATCGTGGTCGGTGTTTCCGCCATTGTGAAGCTCTGATCCAGTTCGGTCAATTCTGCGATCAGCTCTCTCCTCGGCCGGTTGCTGGCGTACCCCCCTCTGCTTTCAAGTAAATCCTTTAGGGTTGTACGCTTCAATTTTTCGTAAGCGCTCTCCATCCGTTCTGTACCTCTCCTAGGAAATCCAGGAAAATCCCGCCGCTGCCGCCAAATGTTACGGTTACCCTTAGTCTCGCTGAGAGATGGACCGCTTAGTAGCCTGGATCCCTATTGCTAAAGAGGGGAGAAGCTGCTTTCCATAGTATTCTATATGAGTCTCGCAAATATAGAATAATCTCCCTTAGCTGCAGTACAGCTAGGATACCCTTCTGCCCACAAAAACGAGTCAACGCTGCGATTGAGGGTCAAACAAGAACTCAGGACTGGGATGCCCAGCCTGCTTTTTATTAAGGTTACATGCACACAGGGCACTCCCAGGGGGAGAGGGGGGGAAGCACAAAATCCCCCATCACACATTTAGATAGAGAGCACTGTCCTTTGACAGGCCACAATAGGATTACAGTACTTAAGATAACAAGTTTACAAGTTCATCTTATCAATTAGCAGTCTGGCTCCAGAGGTGATTAGACAATAGTTTCTAAAAGCTGAAAAAAAAGAGTTAACTCTTTATGAAATGAAACTTGTTACAGTTTTCTTGGAGCCCTTCTTAGGCGCTGGCTTGCTGGTTCAGGCATTGCTGCTGGGAAATAAGCTCTTCACAACAAAATAACTAATGCTTCTGTAACAAGTAGATACCCAGACTAACAGATATAAGTATGTAATTGGTGCTAGATACCCAGACTAACATATATAAGTATGTAACTGGCGCTGTATGACAAGTAGATACCCAGACTAACAGATATAAGTATGTAACTGGTGCTGTATGACAAGTATATACCCAGACAAACAGATATAAGTATATAACTGGTGCTGTATGACAAGTAGATACCCAGACTAACAGATATAAGTATGTAACTGGTGCTGTATGACAAGTAGATACCCAGACTAACAGATATAAGTATGTAACTAGTGCTGTATGACAAGTAGATACCCAGACTAACAGATATAAGTATGTAACTGACGCTGTATGACAAGTAGATACCCAGACTAACAGATATAAGTATGTAACTGGTGCTGTATGACAAGTAGATACCCAGACTAACAGATATAAGTATGTAACTGGCGCTGTATGACAAGTAGATACCCAGACTAACAGATATAAGTATGTAACTGGTGCTTTATGACAAGTAGATACCCAGACAAACAGATATAAGTATATAACTGGCGCTGTATGACAAGTAGATACCCAGACTAACAGATATAAGTATGTAACTGGAGCTGTATGACAAGTAGATACCCAGACTAACAGATATAAGTATGTAACTGGTGCTGTATGACAAGTAGATACCCAGACTAACAGATATAAGTATGTAACTGGCGCTGTATGACAAGTAGATACCCAGACTAACAGATATAAGTATGTAACTGGTGCTGTATGACAAGTAGATACCCAGACTAACAGATATAAGTATGTAACTGGTGCTGTATGACAAGTAGATACCCAGACTAACAGATATAAGTATGTAACTGGTGCTGTATGACAAGTAGATACCCAGACTAACAGATATAAGTATGTAACTGGCGCTGTATGACAAGTAGATACCCAGACTAACAGATATAAGTATGTAACTGACGCTGTATGACAAGTAGATACCCAGACTAACAGATATAAGTATGTAACTGGCACTGTATGACAAGTAGATACCCAGACTAACAGATATAAGTATGTAACTGGTGCTGTATGACAAGTAGATACCCAGACTAACAGATATAAGTATGTAACTGGTGCTGCATGACAAGTAGATACCCAGACTAACAGATATAAGTATGTAACTGATGCTGTATGACAAGTAGATACCCAGACTAACAGATATAAGTATGTAACTGGTGCTGTATGACAAGTAGATACCCAGACTAACAGATATAAGTATGTAACTGGTGCTGTATGACAAGTAGATAGTTACCCAGACTAACAGATATAAGTATGTCACTGGGGCTGTATGACAAGTAGATGCCCAGACTAACAGATATAAGTATGTAACTGGCGCTGTATGACAAGTAGATACCCAGACTAACAGATATAAGTATGTAACTGACGCTGTATGACAAGTAGATACCCAGACTAACAGATATAAGTATGTAACTGGTGCTGTATGACAAGTAGATACCCAGACTAACAGATATAAGTATGTAACCGGTGCTGTATGACAAGTAGATACCCAGACTAACAGATATAAGTATGTAACTGGTGCTGTATGACAAGTATATACCCAGACTAACAGATATAAGTATGTAACTGGTGCTGTATGACAAGTAGATACCCAGACTAACAGATATAAGTATGTAACTGGTGCTGTATGACAAGTATATACCCAGACAAACAGATATAAGTATATAACTGGTGCTGTATGACAAGTAGATACCCAGACTAACAGATATAAGTATGTAACTGGCGCTGTATGACAAGTAGATACCCAGACTAACAGATATAAGTATGTAACTGGTGCTGTATGACAAGTAGATACCCAGACTAACAGATATAAGTATGTAACTGGTGCTGTATGACAAGTAGATACCCAGACTAACAGATATAAGTATGTAACTGGTGCTGTATGACAAGTAGATACCCAGACTAACAGATATAAGTATGTAACTGGTGCTGTATGACAAGTAGATACCCAGACTAACAGATATAAGTATGTAACTGGTGCTGTATGACAAGTAGATACCCAGACTAACAGATATAAGTATGTAACTGGTGCTGTATGACAAGTAGATACCCAGACTAACAGATATAAGTATGTAACTGGTGCTGTATGACAAGTATATACCCAGACTAACAGATATAAGTATGTAACTGGTGCTGTATGACAAGTAGATACCCAGACTAACAGATATAAGTATGTAACTGGTGCTGTATGACAAGTAGATACCCAGACTAACAGATATAAGTATGTAACTGACGCTGTATGACAAGTAGATACCCAGACTAACAGATATAAGTATGTAACTGACGCTGTATGACAAGTAGATACCCAGACTAACAGATATAAGTATGTAACTGGTGCTGTATGACAAGTAGATACCCAGACTAACAGATATAAGTATGTAACTGGCGCTGTATGACAAGTAGATACCCAGACTAACAGATATAAGTATGTAACTGGTGCTGTATGACAAGTAGATACCCAGACTAACAGATATAAGTATGTAACTGGAGCTGTTTGACAAGTAGATGCCCAGACTTATAGAAATAAGTGACTGGCGTCAGTTGTGACTCTGCCATGGAGTTTATCTGCAGGTCTGTGCCACTGCTACGGATAAATCCATTGCACACTTGTTAGGCACGGCACACCAGTTGTGGCACATGTCACGGCTGGTTCTGCTTACTGTCAGTGGGATCTGATTGCCTTTACTCCAGTCATGGAGGTTTCATTACAGATATCTGCAGGTATTGCAAATCAATTTAATTTGTTTTGAAACTGAATAGCTTATTATACACAACCGGAGCAATCACACAATCCTACACGGTGCCATATGATGTAACCCTTTGTATACTATAGTGGCTTAACATTCTGACAATACATATGTGTGCTACAAAATGTGTGACATTGTATAACTCTGTGCTACACAGTCTGTGACACTGTGTGTGTGTGCTACACAGTCTGTGACACTGTATATGTGTGTGTGTGCTGCACAGTCTGTGACATTGCATGTGTGTGTGCTACACAGTCTGTGACACTGTATATATGTGCTACACAGTCTGTGACACTGCATGTGTGTGCTACACAGTCTGTGACACTGCATGTGTGTGCTACACAGTCTGTGACACTGTATATGTGTGTGTGTGCTGCACAGTCTGTGACACTGTATGTGTGTGTGCTACACAGTCTGTGACACTACATGTGTGTGTGTGTGTGCTGCACAGTCTGTGACACTGTATGTGTGTGTGAGTGTGTGTGTGTAATGCACAGTCTGTGACACTGCATGTGTGTGTGTGTGTGTGTGTGTGCTGCACAGTCTGTGACACTGTATGTGTGTGTGAGTGTGTGTGTGTAATGCACAGTCTGTGACACTGCATGTGTGTGTGTGTGCTGCACAGTCTGTGACACTGCATGTGTGTGTGTGTGTGTGTGCTACACAGTCTGCGACACTGCATGTGTGTGCTACACAGTCCGTGACACTGTATGTGTGTGTGCTACACAGTCTGTGACACTGTATGTGTGTGTGTGCGCTGCACAGTCTGTGACACTGTATGTGTGTGTGTGCTACACAGTCTGTGACACTGTATGTGTGTGTGTGTGTGCTACACAGTCTGTGACACTGTATGTGTGTGTGTGTGTGCTACACAGTCTGTGACACTGTATGTGTGTGTATGCTACACAGTCTGTGACACTGTATGTGTGTGTGTGCTACACAGTCTGTGACACTGCATGTGTGTGTGTGCTACACAGTCTGTGACACTGCATGTGTGTGTGCGTGCTACACAGTCTGTGACACTGTATATGTGTGTGTGCACTACACAGTCTGTGACACTGTATATGTGTGTGTGCACTACACAGTCTGTGACACTGCATGTGTGTGTGTGCTGCACAGTCTGTGACACTGTATGTGTGTGTGCACGCTGCACAGTCTGTGACACTGTATATGTGTGTGTGCACTACACAGTCTGTGACACTGTATATGTGTGTGTGCACTACACAGTCTGTGACACTGCATGTGTGTGTGTGCTGCACAGTCTGTGACACTGTATGTGTGTGTGCACGCTGCACAGTCTGTGACACTGTATATGTGTGTGTGCGCTACACAGTCTGACACTGTATATGTGTATGTGCGCTACACAGTCTGTAACACTGTATGTGTGTGTGCACGCTGCACAGTCTGTGACACTGTATATGTGTGTGTGTGCTACACAGTCTGTGACACTGTATATGTGTATGTGCGCTACACAGTCTGTGACACTGTATGTGTGTGTGTGCTGCACAGTCTGTTACTGCATGTGTGTGTGCGCTACACAGTCTTTGACACTGCATGTGTGTGTGCTACACAGTCTGTGACACTGCATGTGTGTGTGTGCGCTACACAGTCTGTGACACTGCATGTGTGTGTGTGCTACACAGTCTGTGACACTGTATGTGTGTGTGTGCGCTACACAGTCTGTGACACTGCATGTGCGTGTGCTACACAGTCTGTGACACTATGTGTGTGTGCGCTACACAGTCTGTGACACTGCATGTGCGTGTGCTACACAGTCTGTGACACTGTATGTGTGTGTGCGCTACACAGTCTGTGACACTGCATGTGTGTGCTACACAGTCTGTGACACTGTATGTGTGTGTGCTACACAGTCTGTGACACTGTATGTGTGTGTGTGTGCTACACAGTCTGTGACACTGTATGTGTGTGTGCTACACAGTCTGTGACACTGTATGTGTGTGTGTGTGCTACACAGTCTGTGACACTGTATGTGTGTGCTACACAGTCTGTGACACTGCATATGTGTGCTACACAGTCTGTGACACTGTATGTGTGTGTGCTACACAGTCTGTGACACTGTATGTGTGTGTGTGTGTGTGTGCTACACAGTCTGTGACACTGTATGTGTGTGTGCTACACAGTCTGTGACACTGTATGTGTGTGTGTGTGCTACACAGTCTGCGACACTGCATGTGTGTGTGCTACACAGTCTGTGACACTGCATGTGTGTGCGCTACACAGTCTGTGACACTGCATGTGTGTGTGCTACACAGTCTGTGACACTGTATATGTGTGTGTGCTACACAGTCTGTGACACTGCATGTGTGTGCGCTACACAGTCTGTGACATTGCATGTGTGTGTGCGCTACACAGTCTGTGACACTGTATGTGTGTGCGCTACACAGTCTGTGACACTGCATGTGTGTGTGCTACACAGTCTGTGACACTGTATGTGTGTGTGCTACACAGTCTGTGACACTGTATATGTGTGTGTGCGCTACACAGTCTGTGACACTGCATGTGTGTGTGCTACACATTCTGTGACACTGTATATGTGTGTGTGCTACACAGTCTGTGACACTGCATGTGTGTGTGCTACACATTCTGTGACACTGTATATGTGTGTGTGCTACACAGTCTGTGACACTGCATGTGTGTGCGCTACACAGTCTGTGACATTGCATGTGTGTGTGCGCTACACAGTCTGTGACACTGTATGTGTGTGCGCTACACAGTCTGTGACACTGCATGTGTGTGCGCTACACAGTCTGTGACACTGCATGTGTGTGTGCTACACAGTCTGTGACACATGTGTGTGTGCTACACAGTCTGTGACACTGCATGTGTGTGCTACACAGTCTGTGACACTGTATGTGTGTGTGCTACACAGTCTGTGACACTACATGTGTGTGTGTGCTGCACAGTCTGTAACACTGTATGTGTGTGTGAGTGTGTGTGTGTGTGCTGCACAGTCTGTGACACTGTATGTGTGTGTGTGCTACACAGTCTGTGACACTGTATGTGTGTGTGCTACACAGTCTGTGACACTGTATGTGTGTGTGTGCGCTGCACAGTCTGTGACACTGTTTGTGTGTGTGTGCTACACAGTCTGTGACACTGTATGTGTGTCTGTGTGTGTGCTACACAGTCTGTGACACTGTATGTGTGCGTGCTACACAGTCTGTGACACTGTATGTGTGTGTGCTACACAGTCTGTGACACTGTATGTGTGTGTGTGTGCTACGCAGTCTGTGACACTGTATGTGTGTGTATGCTACACAGTCTGTGACACTGTATGTGTGTGTGTGCTACACAGTCTGTGACACTGCATGTGTGTGTGTGCTACACAGTCTGTGACACTGCATGTGTGTGTGCGTGCTACACAGTCTGTGACACTGTGTGTGTGTGAGCTACACAGTCTGTGACACTGTGTGTGTGTGAGCTACACAGTCTGTGACACTGTATATGTATGTGCTGCACAATCTGTGACACTGTATCTGTGTGTGTGTATGTGTGTGTGCACTACACAGTCTGTGACACTGTATATGTGTGTGTGCACTACACAGTCTGTGACACTGCATGTGTGTGTGTGCTGCACAGTCTGTGACACTGTATATGTGTTTGCTGCACAATCTGTGACACTGTATGTGTGTGTGCACGCTGCACAGTCTGTGACACTGTATATGTGTGTGTGCGCTACACAGTCTGACACTGTATATGTGTATGTGCGCTACACAGTCTCTAACACTGTATGTGTGTGTGCACGCTGCAGAGTCTGTGACACTGCATGTGTGTGCGCTACACAGTCTGTGACACTGTATATGTGTATGTGCGCTACACAGTCTGTGACACTGTATGTGTGTGTGTGCTGCACAGTCTGTTACTGCCTGTGTGTGTGCGCTAAACAGTCTGTGACACTGCATGTGTGTGTGCTACACAGTCTGTGACACTGCATGTGTGTGTGTGCGCTACACAGTCTGTGACACTGCATGTGTGTGTGTGCTACACAGTCTGTGACACTGCATGTGTGTGTGTGTGCGCTACACAGTCTGTGACACTGCATGTGCGTGTGCTACACAGTCTGTGACACTATGTGTGTGTGCGCTACACAGTCTGTGACACTGCATGTGCGTGTGCTACACAGTCTGTGACACTGTATGTGTGTGGGCGCTACACAGTCTGTGACACTGCATGTTTGTGCTACACAGTCTGTGACACTGCATGTGTGTGCTACACAGTCTGTGACACTGTATGTGTGTGTGCTACACAGTCTGTGACACTGTATGTGTGTGTGTGTGTGCTACACAGTCTGTGACACTGTATGTGTGTGTGCTACACAGTCTGTGACACTGTATGTGTGTGTGCTACACAGTCTGTGACACTGTATGTGTGTGTGCTACACAGTCTGTGACACTGTATGTGTGTGTGCTACACAGTCTGCGACACTGCATGTGTGTGTGCTACACAGTCTGTGACACTGCATGTGTGTGCGCTACACAGTCTGTGACATTGCATGTATGTGTGCTACACAGTCTGTGACACTGTATATGTGTGTGTGCTACACAGTCTGTGACACTGCATGTGTGTGCGCTACACAGTCTGTGACACTGTATATGTGTGTGTGCTACACAGTCTGTGACACTGTATGTGTGTGTGTGTGCTACACAGTCTGTGACACTGTAAATGTGTGTGTGCTACACAGTCTGTGACACTGTATGTGTGTGTGTGCTACACAGTCTGTGACACTGTATGTGTGTGTGTGTGCTACACAGTCTGTGACACTGTATATGTGTGTGTGCTACACAGTCTGTGACACTGTATATGTGTGTGTGCTACACAGTCTGTGACACTGCATGTGTGTGTGTGTGCTACACAGTCTGTGACACTGTATATGTGTGTGTGCTACACAGTCTGTGACACTGTATGTGTGTGTGTGTGCTTCACAGTCTGTGACATTGCATGTGTGTGTGCGCTACACAGTCTGTGACACTGTATGTGTGTGCGCTACACAGTCTGTGACACTGCATGTGTGTGTGTGCGCTACACAGTCTGTGACACTGCATGTGTGTGTGCTACACATTCTGTGACACTGTATATGTGTGTGTGCTACACAGTCTGTGACACTGCATGTGTGTGTGCTACACAGTCAGTGACACTGTATATGTGTGTGTGCTACACAGTCTGTGACACTGCATGTGTGTGCGCTACACAGTCTGTGACATTGCATGTGTGTGTGCGCTACACAGTCTGTGACACTGTATGTGTGTGCGCTACACAGTCTGTGACACTGCATGTGTGTGCGCTACACAGTCTGTGACACTGCATGTGTGTGTGCTACACAGTCTGTGACACATGTGTGTGTGCTACACAGTCTGTGACACTGCATGTGTGTGCTACACAGTCTGTGACACTGTATGTGTGTGTGCTACACAGTCTGTGACACTGTATGTGTGTGTGTGCTACACAGTCTGTGACACTGCATGTGTGTGTGCTACACAGTCTGTGACACTGTATGTGTGTGTGTGTGTGTGCTACACAGTCTGTGACACTGTATGTGTGTGTATGCTACACAGTCTGTGACACTGCATGTGTGTGTGTGCTACACAGTCTGTGACACAACATGTGTGTGTGTGTTACACATTCTGTGACACTGCATGTGTGTGTGTGCTACACAGTCTGTGACACTGCATATGTGTGTGTGCGCTACACAGTCTGTGACACTGCATGTGTGTGTGCGCTACAGTCTGTGACACTGCATGTGTGTGTGCTACACAGTCTGTGACACTGTATGTGTGTGTGCTACACAGTCTGTGACACTGTATGTGTGTGTGTGTGCTACACAGTCTGTGACATTGCATGTGTGTGCGCTAAACAGTCTTTGACACTGCATGTGTGTGCGCTACAGTCTGTGACACTGCATGTGTGTGTGTGTGTGTGGTACACAGTATGTGACACTGTATGTGTGTGTGCTACACAGTCTGTGACACTGCATGTGTGTGTGTGCTACACAGTCTGTGACACTGCATGGGTGTTACACAATCTGTGACACTGCGTGAGTGTTACACAATCTGTGACACTGCATGTGTGTGCTACACAGTCTGTGACACTGTATGTGTGTGTGCGCTACACAGTCTGTGACACTGCATGTGTGTGTGTGTGTGTGTGTGCTACACAGTCTGTGACATTGCATGTGTGTGCGCTAAACAGTCTGTGACACTGCATGTGTGTGCGCTACAGTCTGTGACACTGCATGTGTGTGTGTGTGTGCTACACAGTCTGTGACACTGCATGGGTGTTACACAATCTGTGACACTGCATATGTGTGTGTATTTGCTACACAGTCTGTGACACTGCATGGGTGTTACACAATCTGTGACACTGTATATGTGTGTGTGTGCTACACAGTCTGTGACACTGCATATGTGTGTGTGTGCTACACAGTCTGTGACACTGCATGTGTGTGTGTGTGTGTGTGTGTGCTACACAGTCTGTGACACTGCATGTGTGTGTGTGCTACACAGTCTGTGACACTGCATGTGTGTGTGTGTGTGTGTGTGTGCTACACAGTCTGTGACACTGCATGTGTGTGTGTGCTACACAGTCTGTGACACTGCATGTGTGTGTGTGTGTGTGTGTGTGCTACACAGTCTGTGACACTGCTTGTGTGTGTGTGTTTGCTACACAGTCTGTGACACTGCATGTGTGTGTGTGTTTGCTACACAGTCTGTGACACTGCATGTGTGTGTGTGTGTGTGTGCTACACAGTCTGTGACACTGCATGTGTGTGTGTTTGCTACACAGTCTGTGACACTGCATGTGTGTGTGTGTGTGTGTGCTACACAGTCTGTGACACTGCATGTGTGTGTGTACTACACAGTCTGTGACACTGCGTGTGTGTGTGTTTGCTACACAGTCTGTGACACTGCATGTGTGTGTGTGTGTGCTACACAGTATGTGACACTGTATGTGTGTGTGCTACACAGTCTGTGACACTGCATGTGTGTGTGTGTGTGTGTGTGTTTGCTACACAGTCTGTGACACTGAATGTGTGTGTGTGTGTGTGTGTGTGCTACACAGTATGTGACACTGTATGTGTGTGTGCTACACAGTCTGTGACACTGCATGTGTGTGTGCTACACAGTCTGTGACACTGCGTGTGTGTGTGTTTGCTACACAGTCTGTGACACTGCATGTGTGTGTGTGTGCTACACAGTCTGTGACACTGCGTGTGTGTGTGTTTGCTGCACAGTCTGTGACACTGCATGTGTGTGTGTGTGTGTGCTACACAGTCTGTGACACTGCATGTGTGTGTGTGTGTGTGCTGCACAGTCTGTGACACTGCATGTGTGTGTGTGCTACACAGTCTGTGACACTGCATGTGTGTGTGTGTGTGTGTGTGTGCTACACAGTCTGTGACACTGCATGTGTGTGTGTGTGTGTGTGCTACACAGTCTGTGACACTGCATGTGTGTGTGTGTGTGTGTGCTACACAGTCTGTGACACTGCATGTGTGTGTGTGCTACACAGTCTGTGACACTGCATGTGTGTGTGTGTGTGCTACACAGTCTGTGACACTGCATGTGTGTGTGTGTTACACAGTCTGTGACACTGCGTGTGTGTGTGTGTGTGTGTGCTACACAGTCTGTGACACTGCGTGTGTGTGTGTGTGTGTGCTACACAGTCTGTGACACTGCATGTGTGTGTGTGTGTGTGTGTGTGCTACACAGTCTGTGACACTGCATGTGTGTGTGTGCTACACAGTCTGTGACACTGCATGTGTGTGTGTGTGTGTGTGTGCTACACAGTCTGTGACACTGCATGTGTGTGTGTTACACAGTCTGTGACACTGCATGTGTGTGTGTGTGTGTGCTACACAGTCTGTGACACTGCGTGTGTGTGTGTGTGTGCTACACAGTCTGCGACACTGCATGTGTGTGTGTGTGTGTGTGTTTGCTACACAGTCTGTGACACTGCATGTGTGTGTGTGTTTGCTACACAGTCTGTGACACTGCATGTGTGTGTGTGTTTGCTACACAGTCTGTGACACTGCATGTGTGTGTGTGTTACACAGTCTGTGACACTGCATGTGTGTGTGTGTGTGTTTGCTACACAGTCTGTGACACTGCATGTGTGTGTGTGTGTGCTACACAGTCTGTGACACTGCATGTGTGTGTGTGTGTGTGTGTGTTTGCTACACAGTCTGTGACACTGCATGTGTGTGTGTGTTTGCTACACAGTCTGTGACACTGCATGTGTGTGTGTGTGTGTTTGCTACACAGTCTGTGACACTGCATGTGTGTGTGTGTTTGCTACACAGTCTGTGACACTGAATGTGTGTGTGTGTGTGCTACACAGTCTGTGACACTGCATGTGTGTGTGTGTGTGCTACACAGTCTGTGACACTGCATGTGTGTGTGTGTGTGTGTGCTACACAGTCTGTGACACTGCATGTGTGTGTGTGTGTGTGTGCTACACAGTCTGTGACACTGCATGTGTGTGTGTGTTACACAGTCTGTGACACTGCATGTGTGTGTGTGTGTGTGTGCTACACAGTCTGTGACACTGCGTGTGTGTGTGTGCTACACAGTTTGTGACACTGCATGTGTGTGTGTGTGTGTTTGCTACACAGTCTGTGACACTGCATGTGTGTGTGTGTTTGCTACACAGTCTGTGACACTGCATGTGTGTGTGTGTGTGTGTTTGCTACACAGTCTGTGACACTGCATGTGTGTGTGTGTGTGTTTGCTACACAGTCTGTGACACTGCGTGTGTGTGTGTGCTACACAGTCTGTGACACTGCATGTGTGTGTTTGCTACACAGTCTGTGACACTGCATGTGTGTGTGTGTTTGCTACACAGTCTGTGACACTGCATGTGTGTGTGTGTGTGTGTGTTTGCTACACAGTCTGTGACACTGTATGTGTGTGTGTGTTTGCTACACAGTCTGTGACACTGCATGTGTGTGTGTGTTTGCTACACAGTCTGTGACACTGCATGTGTGTGTGTGTTACACAGTCTGTGACACTGCATGTGTGTGTGTGTGTGTTTGCTACACAGTCTGTGACACTGCATGTGTGTGTGTGTGTGCTACACAGTCTGTGACACTGCATGTGTGTGTGTGTGCTACACAGTCTGTGACACTGCATGTGTGTGTGTGTGTGTGTGCTACACAGTCTGTGACACTGCATGTGTGTGTGTGTGCTACACAGTCTGTGACACTGCATGTGTGTGTGTGTGCTACACAGCCTGTGACACTGCATGTGTGTGTGTGTGCTACACAGTCTGTGACACTGCATGTGTGTGTGTGTGCTACACAGTCTGTGACACTGCATGTGTGTGTGTGTGTGTTTGCTACACAGTCTGTGACACTGCATGTGTGTGTGTGTGCTACACAGTCTGTGACACTGCATGTGTGTGTGTGTGTTTGCTACACAGTCTGTGACACTGCATGTGTGTGTGTGTGTGTGTGTTTGCTACACAGTCTGTGACACTGCATGTGTGTGTGTGTGTTTACTACACAGTCTGTGACACTGCATGTGTGTGTGTGTGTTTGCTACACAGTCTGTGACACTGCATGTGTGTGTGTGTGTTTGCTACACAGTCTGTGACACTGCATGTGTGTGTGTGTGTGTGTTTGCTACACAGTCTGTGACACTGCATGTGTGTGTGTGTGTGTGTTTGCTACACAGTCTGTGACACTGCATGTGTGTGTGTGTTTGCTACACAGTCTGTGACACTGCATGTGTGTGTGTGTTTGCTACACAGTCTGTGACACTGCATGTGTGTGTGTGTTTGCTACACAGTCTGTGACACTGCATGTGTGTGTGTTTGCTACACAGTCTGTGACACTGCATGTGTGTGTGTGTTTGCTACACAGTCTGTGACACTGCGTGTGTGTGTGTTTGCTACACAGTCTGTGACACTGCATGTGTGTGTGTGTTTGCTACACAGTCTGTGACACTGCATGTGTGTGTGTGTGTGTGTGTGTGTGTGTGTGTGTGTGCTACACAGTCTGTGACACTGCATGTGTGTGTGTGTGTGCTACACAGTCTGTGACACTGCATGTGTGTGTGTGTGTGTGCTACACAGTCTGTGACACTGCATGTGTGTGTGTGTGTGTGTGTTTGCTACACAGTCTGTGACACTGCATGTGTGTGTGTGTGTGTGTTTGCTACACTGTCTGTGACACTGCATGTGTGTGTGTGTGTTTGCTACACAGTCTGTGACACTGCATGTGTGTGTGTGTGTGTGTGTGTTTGCTACACAGTCTGTGACACTGCATGTGTGTGTGTGTGTGTTTGCTACACAGTCTGTGACACTGCATGTGTGTGTGTGTGTGTGCTACACAGTCTGTGACACTGCATGTGTGTGTGTGTTTGCTACACAGTCTGTGACACTGCATGTGTGTGTGTGTTTGCTACACAGTCTGTGACACTGCATGTGTGTGTGTGTGTGTTTGCTACACAATCTGTGACACTGCATGTGTGTGTGTGTGTGTGTGTTTGCTACACAGTCTGTGACACTGCATGTGTGTGTGTGTGTGTGTTTGCTACACAGTCTGTGACACTGCATGTGTGTGTGTGTTTGCTACACAGTCTGTGACACTGCATGTGTGTGTGTGTTTGCTACACAGTCTGTGACACTGCATGTGTGTTTGTGTGTGTGTGTGTGTGTTTGCTACACAGTCTGTGACACTGCATGTCTGTGTGTGTTAGAAAAAAAGCAATGGAGAAGTTCCTCATATGATAAACGAATTTGCTTTATTTCAGGATCAGACATAGTCACAACGTTTCGGGCCATGTGATAAAATAATGAGTACTGCTTAAATAGGCATGTACCTGGGGATTTAACCCTTACAATCTAAACAGTGCATATTTAACACAATAATTAGCGCCCTATTTAGGTCATTTTATGTAATCTATCTATTGGGTACTTATAGAGCGCAAACTAATCACCCGTGAGGGTCTCAAGGTGCTAATGTAACAGTGCTAGAATTAAAAAACAAACCGTAAGGATACAACCCATGTACAATGTTGCCACTATTATTTACACAGTACACTTAGCAACAAAAAAACAAATCAATGCAACCATTAGAATATATTAGGAATGCAAAACACACAATTATTTACTGCAGGTAGCTAGCACTCCAATGAAGACATTTTCGAATGAAACACATTATATCACAGAATGTCATTAAGAGATGGCAGAATATCAACCCCATAGGAATGTATTTATTGATGTATAATGAGCATATTATAAATGACTCGTAAATAAGGGGACAATAAAAAGCAGAAAGAAATAATAAAATAAGAAAAAACAACATAGCAGAAAACTTATTAATAAAACACTGCCCAATTGATTTCCCTATTCATCCCCTTCGGCAGGGCCGGCCTTTGGGCAAGGTGTACAGGCGACTGCCTCGGGTTCCACGGTCATGGGGGCCCCGCAAAGTATTAAAAAAATATTTAAAAAAAAAAATTTAATATATTTTTTTTTGAGGGAGGGGGGCCACGGCCCACGAGACAAACACCGACACCGTGGCACGCCAGGTGACAGCAGCATCCATCTGAATGATTGGAGGATATAACTTTTATTCTCCAATCATTAGCTGCTGTCCTGAGGAGGCGGAGCAAGGCGCCGGAGGGCAGAGGTGGAGCATAGCTGCCTGCTGCTGTCACCGCTCACGAGGGACTTCAGTCAGTGACAGTGTGCAGCTCGCCTCGCAGACAGCTCGCTGAGGGCACTATTTTATTGCAATGGGGCTGGGGCATCATTTTATTGCAGTGGGACTGGGGGCTTCATTTTATTGCTGGGTGCATCATTTATTGCAGGGGTGCTGGGGGCATTATATTTTTGTTGGGGGCATCATTTTATTGCAGGGGCTGGGGGCATCATTTTTATTGCAGGGGAACTGGGGCATAATTTTATTGCTGGGGCATCATTTTTTTGCAGGGGGGCTGGGCATTATTTTATTGCTAGGGGCATAATTTATTGCAGTGGTGATGGGGCATCATTTTATTGCAGGAGGACTGGGCATTATTTTATTGCAGGGGGGTTTCATTTTATTGCTGGGAGCTTCATTTTATTGCTGGGGGCATCATTTTATTGCATTGGGGATGGGGCATCATTTTATTGCAGGGGGACTGCATCATTTTATTGCTGGGGGCATCATTGCAGTGGGGCTGGGGTAATCATTTATTGCAGGGGGGCTGGGGCATCATTTTATTGAAGGGGCATCATCTTATTGCAGGGGGGCTGGGCATCATTTTATTGCAGGGGGCTTCATTGTATTGCTGATGGCATCATTTTATTGCAGTGGGGCTGGGGCATCATTTTATTGCAGTGGGGCTGGGGGCATAATTTTATTGCAGGGGGACTGGGGGCTTCATTTTATTGCTGGGTGCATCATTTATTGCAGGGGTGCTGGGGGCATCATATTTTTGTTGGGGGCATCATTTTATTGTAGGGGAGTTGGGCATAATTTTATTGCTGGGGCATCATTTTTTGCAGGGGGTGCTGGGGGCATCATTTTATTGCAGGGGGACTGGGCATTATTTTATTGCAGGGGGTTTCATTTTATTGCAGTGGGAATGGAGCCTCATTTTATTTCTGGGGGCATCATTGCAGTGGGGCTGGGGTAATCATTTATTGCTGGGGGGATCATCTTATTGCAGGGGGGGATGGGCATACTTTTATTGCAGGGGGCTTCATTGTATTGCTAGGGGCATCATTTTATTGCAGGGGGCTGGGGGTTTAATTTTATTGCTGGGGGCATCATTGCAGTGGGGCTGGGGTAATCATTTATTGCTGGGGCATCATCTTATTGCAGGGGGGCTTCATTGTATTGCTGGGGGCATCATTTTATTGCAGGGGGCTGGGGGTTAATTTTATTGCTGGGGGCATCATTGCAGTGGGGCTTGGGGAATCATTTATTGCTGGGGGCATCATACCTTTGTTGGGGGCATTATTTTATTGCAGTGGAGATGGGGCATCATTTAATTGCTGGGGCATCATTTTTGTTTTGGGGCTTCATTTTATTGCAGGGGGGCTGGGGGCTTCATTTTATTGCTGGGGGCACCATTTATTTTATTTATTTATTGCGTGTGTGGGCTGTGTGTGTGTGTGGGCTGTGTGTGCGTGGGTTGTGTGTTTCTTGGCTGTGTGTGTGGGCTGTGTGTGTGTGAGCTGTGTGTGTGTGGGGGCTGTGTGGGGGCTGTGTGTGTGTGGGTTGTGTGTGTGTGAGCTGTGTGTGTGTGTGTGTGGGCTGTGTGTGTGTGGGCTGTTTGTGGGCTGTGTGTGTGTGGGCTGTGTGTGTATGTGTGGGCTGTGTGTGTGTGAGTGCTGTGTGTGTGTGGGTGCTGTGTGTGTGTGGGTGCTGTGTATGTGTGGGTGCTGTGTGTGTGGGCGCTGTGTACACCTGTGTTCCTGTGTATGTGTCTAAGTGTGTGGATGCATGTGTATATAAATATCTCTCTGTGTATTATATCTGTGTGTTTGTGTGGTACAGTGCATTGCCCCATTTCTTAAGTATTTTTTGTTCTGGGTAGAGGCCCTGGGCTGTCTGTCTGCCTAGGGACCTGCACTTGCTAGGGCTGGCCCTGGCGTCTCTAATGTTCTTGGTGCAGTTCAACTCAAATGTTCCTAATTCTCAGCATTATATACATAAAGAGTTGTTCCAATAGTACAAATGGAATATTGCAATATATACAATGTTATAGTGCTCCACATTAGTGGATTTATGTTATATATATATATATATATATATATATATATATTTATATATATATAATGTTGTGCATTACCTTAAATTATTATTTTTTTTCATTATAAAAGCTGTGGGGCGGATAGTGGGCGTGGTCGGGCGGATAGTGGGCGGGATCGGGTGGAGATTGGGCGGGGTTGTGGCAGAGAGTGGGTGGGGTTGGAGGCGGGGTTGGGGCGGAGAGAAAGAGGGCCCCATTTTGTCATCCTGCCTTGGGCCCCGCAATGGCTAGGGCTGGCCCTGCCCTTTGGCTCCAAGGTATCTAATTTATAGATCCAAAATGTTTCTTGTTGCTTAAGCAACAGTTCCCTGTTGCCACCCCACCTGGGGGTTTTGATCTGTTTGATAACTTGGAACCGAAGTTGACTGATTTGATGCCCTGCTGATAGAAAATGATGTGCTACAGGGGCCGTAATCACTTTACATCTAATGTTGCTCTTGTGTTCGTTAATACGTTCACCAATATGTCTAGTAGATTCACCAACATAGACATGCCCACATGGGCATTTAATTAAGTAAACAACATAATTAGTATTGCAAGTGAAATAGTCCCTATATTTGAATTTATGACCAGTTTGAGGATGTAAAAAATATGGACTTTTGATAATTGAACTGAAGTTTACACAGCCTAGACAGGGAAAAAATCCTAAGCTCTTTTTAGTGATGTAACTCTGCTGGTGAGCTCTGCCAATGTCAGCCTTAATAAGAACATCTTTCAAGTTTTTGCTGTGTTTATACGCAGGCATTGGCTATTGGCAGAACTCTTCAATATCAGGGTTACATCCTTGGAGAATACCCCAATGTCGGCGAATAATCTTTAATATAGATTTACTTTGTCTGCAAAATTCAGACACAAATGTAATTCTTTTATTATTGCTCTTAGGGGGCCTAGGTTTTAACATGGATTTTGAATAGGTAATACCGATTTAATAGTGTCAGAGCTAAGTGCCTCTGGGTAACCTTGTTGTATAAATGTATCACCCATTTCAGACAGTCTGATTGCAGCTTTTTCTTGATCATCTACAATGCGCTTCACTCTAAGCATTTGGCTACGTGGAAGCGACCTGACAAGAGAAGGATGATGAGCACTATCAAAACATAATAAACTATTCCTGTCAGTATCTTTTGTATAGATATCAGTCTTAAAGCCATATCCATCCCTTATCACAGTCACATCCAAGAAGTCAATGCTTAATTCACTGCTTGTTAATTTCACATTAATATTGGTGGTAGAGTTATTAAGGTCAGCCACAAAGGATTCCAGAGCCCCAACGTCGCCCAGCCACACCGACGAAACATTGGGTGTTCGAATACAAATTTTTCTTCAAATGAGTTCATGTAGATATTGGCATAATTCGGGGCGATGTTGGAGCCCATGGCTGTCCCCTGTAGCTTAAGATACAACTTATCTTCAAATAGTAAATAGTTGTTATATAAAATCAGAGATCTAAAATAAAGTTAATTAGAATACAAGCCAACTGAATGTAATGCGTTGCTTACAGAGCCCACACCACTAGCATGTGATATGGAGGTGTAAAGACTTGTGACATCCAGACTGAATAAAATAAACTTGTCAGTATGCAACTGCTTATTTTTTTTTCACCAAAAAGTCATTTGTGTCTTTAATAAAAGTACATGCCTGCTCAACCAATGGCCTTAATATCTTATCTAGATATATCGCCACATTGGAAAAGATAGATTCTGAACAAATGCTCTTTCGACATAATTGTTCTCACAGTCGAATATCTACAAAAGGATATCGATGGATTAAAAGTTTCCATTGCTTCACTCGAAGAAGAAATTCCACAAATGAATTCAACTGAGAACTTTGATAAGTTGATATTGGAGAATCGCAATCCATTGGCAGATTTGTGTAAAACGATTGAAGAAAGAAAACGGGTCAAATTCCATTGTGACGAACAAGACTACTCGTCCAATCGAGTATACCGCTAGATCTATGACCCTCAGGGCAGAAAAATGCAGAATATGTAGGTCTGCTCTTATTTTGACTCTCATACATGCTTTGTAAATGCGTGCCCCCTTGTGAAAAAAAATACCCACCCATTTAATTCATTCTGGAGCCAACCCTGGTTATATGGTGCAATAGGAGGAGTTATAGGGAGAGTTATATGGTGCAATATGATTAGTTATAGTGAGGGATATATGGTGCAGTATGAGGATTTATCGGGACGGTTATATGGTGCAATAGGAGGATTTATTGGGAGGGTTATATGGTGCAATAGGAGGAGTTATAGGGACGGTTATATGGTGCAATAGGAGGATTTATTGGGAGGGTTATATGGTGCAATTGGAGGAGTTATAGGGAGGGTTATATGGTGCAATACGAGGAGTTATAGGGAGGGTTATATGGTACAATAGGAGGAATTATAGGGAGGGTTATATTGTGCAATAGGAGGAGTTATAGGGAGAGTTATATGGTGCAATAGGAAGTATTATAGGGAGGATTATATGGTGCAATAGGAGTTATAGGGAGGGTTATATGGTACAATAAAAGGAGTTATAGGGAGGGTTATATGGTGCAATAGGAGGAATTATAGAGAGGGTTATATGGTGCAATTGGAAGAGTTATATGGAGGGTTATATGGTACAATTGGAGGAGTTATAGGGAGGGTTATATGGTGCAATAGGATGAGTTATATGGAGGGTTATATGGTACAATTGGAGGAGTTATAGGGAGGGTTATATGGTGCAATAGGAAGTATTATAGGGAGGGTTATATGGTGCAATAGGAGGAGTTATAGGGAGGGTTATATGGTGCAATAGGATGAGTTATATGGAGGGTTATATGGTACAATTGGAGGAGTTATAGGGAGGGTTATATGGTGCAATAGGAAGTATTATAGGGAGGGTTATATGGTGCAATAGGAAGTATTATAGGGAGGGTTATATGGTGCAATAGGTAGTATTATAGGGAGGGTTATATGGTGCATTAGGAGGATTTTTTGTTAAGGTTATATGGTGCAATAGGAGGAGTTATAGGGAGGGTTATATGGTGCAATAGGAGGAGTTATAGGGAGGGTTATATGGTGCAATAGGAGGAGTTATAGGGAGGGTTATATTGTGCAATTGGAGGAGTTATAGGGTGGGTTATATGGTACAATAGGATGAGTTATAGGGAGGGTTATATGGTGCAATAGGAGGAGTTATAGTGAGGGTTATATGGTGCAATAGGAGGAGTTATAGGGAGGGTTATATGGTGCAATAGGAGGAGTTATAGGGTGGGTTATATGGTACAATAGGAGAAGTTATAGGGAGGGTTATATAGTGCAATATGAAATATTATAGGGATGGTTATATGGTGCAATAGGAGGATTTATTGGGAGGGTTATATGGTAAAACACGAGGTGTTATAGGGAGGGTTATATGATGCAATAGGAGAAGTTATAGGGAGGGTTATATAGTGCAATAGGAAGTATTATAGGGAGGGTTATATGGTGCTTTAAGAGGAGTTATTGGGAGAGTTAACTGGTGCAATAGGAGGACTTTTTATCCATTACACTCCAGGGGTAAACCACTTGAAATATTTCACAAAAGAGTAGTACAAGATTTTATTTATTTAAAACAGACAGATTCTTTCAAGAGAAACTATTTAACAAAAAAGGAAACTATAGCTATTAAGAAACTGCAAGATAAGCATTGTATTGTCATCAGGCAATCAGATAAGGGAGGAAGTGATTACATCAGTGAGAGATGTAGACAACTAAATGATCAGGAAGCATGTGTGGTGTTTAGAGGGAATCCTACGAGTAGATTTCAATCAGAATTAAAGGGACACAAACCCAAAAATAATATTTCATTACTCAGATAGAGAATACAATTTTAAATAAGTTTCCAATTTACTTCTATTATCAAATGTGTGTAGTTCTCATGTTATTCTTTGATGAAGAGATACACATGAACACTCCAGAGCTTACATCCCTGCTTTTCAACAAAGGATAACAAGAAAATGAAGAAACTGTGACAATATAAGTAAATTGGAAAGTTATTTAGAATTGTCTGCTCTATCTCAATCATGAAAGAAAATGTTGGGGTTTCATGTCCTTTTGAAGAGCTTACCAGATGATGGATTGTGGAATGGTGTTTTTGATGGACCAACATATGAATATTTATATGTGAAAATACCCATTATACCCATTATACCCATTCCCATCATCTACCTAAGGTTCAGAAATGTTTGGATTCTGTATAAGGTCACTCTTTAGGATCAGATATTGGATCATTGTTGGAACATATTTCAGAGTGGTTGGATGCACTAATCCTAGTTATTTAAGAGACTCTTCCTATTTGTTATTATTGCTGGAAGATTTTGCTTGGGAGGAAACTTTTAGCTGGTGGCCGTGGATGTTGTTTCTTTGTTTTCAAATATACCCTATCATATAGGCTTACAAGCTATTGAATTCTTTCTGATGACCCTCCTAGTGTTCACTCCCGCTTCAATAAATAAATAACCACTAACACTAAATGATGGGTTGAAAAAGCTGCACCCCAACTGTCAGGATATCTGAATATTATTAAATAATATATACAGTATATGTATGTATTTTTATCTACACATAGATTTATGATAAGACCAAGAACTATTATTATTATTATTTGCTTTGTGAAACTGCCTATAAGACATTAGATGCCTGACTGGCCACAATTCAATCCTCCCCCACTCAATATGCAAAATTACAATGCATCCTGGTGAGGACAAAGGGAAGACATTTGGTCTAGTTAAGTTCAGACAGTCATTTTAAAGAAAGGCAAATTACTTAAAAAAATGGTCATCTATATTCTGTGTATTCCAGATCTTAGATCAGACATAAGATACGCTTATCCGGATTAAGATAACATTTAAGTTATTTCAAAGAGAGAGCATTTGTCTCATTACCTAGGTCACAGGAACCCCTGAGTTAATAGAGACGTGATGTCTGGGATTTTTCTTTTAGGCCTAATGAGATTCGTAGAGAAGATTTTTAGCTGAAGAAATGACTAAAGTGTCGCCTATGTGTTAAATTGTCCCTGTTGTTTTGAATCAAAATCTGTACTAGCTAACAAAGACACATGTATTGCATTGTATCTCTTGGGTTCATTTTAAAATACAGCCTGTATAATTTTAAATACTATAAAAAATTGGGAAATCTGCTGTATTTTTATATGAATATAAGAAAATACTCAAATTAAGATGTATATTCAGACACATATTAAATAAGAACATGAAAACCTGAGAGTTAAGATTTTAACATGTCTTAACCTATGTATTTTTTTTTATTTTTTTTTTAAAAAGCATAGAATGTCTTAAGGATGCAAAATGTCTCAAAATTAATAACACTAATATTTTCATTTCAGATCTGCATCTGGTATTGCCATGCATTCAAAATTTATTATAAATATGAAATACATTGCATTCCTATTGAGATGAAATGCAATGCAAGGATGTTGAATGCTGTGATTCTGGGGAGGGCAAATGATTGATAGTGTAATTGTTTATTAATATGATCACTAGAAACATACTGTATTTGGTATTGGAGTAATCAGAAAAATGACATAATATTGCCCCATCTATAATCAATATTGTAAAAGGTTAATACAAGGACGTAAAGTAGTTTAAATAATCACTTTATAAGGATGTATTAAATTGTAGCAAAAATGGATGGTAAGACTATATTTCTGGTTGTCTGCTGCCCCCTAGGGGATTAAAACTGTTATGAGAGCCAAATGAATTGTCTATTAGAGCACATACAGAGCCAATCAGGGAGGCATCTCCCAGGTGACCAATGAGAGGGACAAGCTCCGAGAGCCAATCACAGACAAGCTTCCGAAGGGCCGATCATATTGTTTCACAAATGAATAAGATTATATAAGCTGAATGCAAGAAGAGAAAAAGAAGGCTGCTGCTGACTTTTTGCTGAATTCTGGACTGATAACTGGTTGCGTTGGAACACAGTCATTTTTAAGCAAATTGGGCTACTTTTTCTTATCCACATTGCAAATACCCTTATTTTCATATGAGGTGAAACAAGGAATATTGGAATATTAAATTGGCTCATGTTGGTAATGTATGAACTCTATAATTTGATATTTTAAAGCAAATACATTCATTATTGCTACAATCAAACTGCAGTTAACAGATTTTAAAGGGCACTTAGTATATTAAGCTTGTGTTTCATAGTCCTGTGTAATCTTAACTAGTCATTATTGCTAAATAATTTATTTATTAGACAGGGTTTTATACTCCAGATTTATAAGCCAGTTATTATAGTGAACTCTTTTAGAACTGTACATAAACTGGTTATTGTGATTATATCCCTGGTAGTTATACATTAAGCATAGTAAATGGGTAATCCATATTGAGCATTGAACTAGAGTCATTGGTTAATAACAGAAGATTCTGGTATTTCATTGTGATATTTAAATGCAACGCTGATTTGGGAGATTAATGTGAATAAGGTAATTTGTATGATCTTTGCATAGCATATTATAATTGTTTAAACTTGTATAGTATTGATTTATATCTGGTTTTCCAGAAATATAATCCAATGTGTCTATAAATTTAAACTAATATAAAGAATTTAGGAATTTACATTAATTTTATTGTTTTGTAAATGCATTTTATTGGGGGTTTATTTTAAAGAATAATTATTAATTATATTGTATTATAACCCAGCCATATACTGACACAACTTTTATTAACATTATAAAATACAATAAATAACCAATTTTACATAACCATAAAATCCAGGGTGCTTGCCCACCTAAAACCATGTGCCAGCAAGCTCTGCCAAGCATGGCCATGTTCCCAGCAGGAGGTACCACCAACACGTACAGCCTCCCCAAAATTAGCAAACACACGCCACAGCAAGACCTAACGCAGAGCCCCACCCAACAGGGCTAGCGCCTTTTCAACCCCATATTTTAAGCTACAATTAAATAACTGTAGCCCCACTGCATTAAGATACATGCCATCCTCCCTAAAAAACAACAACCAGGGGGGCGGAGCCATCAGCCATCAGGAGCAGTTGTGTTTTTGCTGAGCTCCCAAGCTTGTTATGAATATAGTTTAATTTTGGTACCTTTTAACGTTCCCTAAAAAGAGGAAAAGTGCGAGATATAAAGCAGTAACAGCCTAGCTTTATTTTGAAGTCGGACAATGACTTTACAACTTGGCGTTTGCAAGGGTGTTGATTTGGCTGGAAGCGAAGGGCAAGCTGTTACCGGATCATAGCAGACATCCCACAGAGATGCTCCGGAGGGTAATCTATGCTGCTTTGCTTCAGTCCGAGTGAATAGTGAGTGGAAGAGCCACATCAGGAAGTGCCACACTTGCGACTTGGTGTTAATGGCAGAGGCAGAGGCCTTATAGAGCGGACGTGCCACTCCACAGATATAACTCCAGTGGGAGTAAGAGAGACTATCCCGGTCGCTGTTACCCGGTCTAAGAGGCGACAAAAGAAAAGGTAGTGTGACCTTACCTGAGTAGTTGAGGAGCAATTCCCGACATCTTGGCTACTAGGAGCCACGTGGGTAATGTAAGTGCGCAACACAGCGCGGCCATGATTACAACACACTGACTTGCAGTTCAAAGTGAGAGACTTTCTGTGTGAAGGTGCGGTCTGTTTAGCTGCCACAGAGGACACCTATAGAGGCTGTGTATATAGTAAAGACATCCACTGTGACATTTGATGATTGCTGGTTTGCTCTCTCTCCCCTTCATTTCCTGCTGAACGGTGTGTCAGCAGGTCATATCCCAAGTTCCTTATCCATCTTCGTCCAGTGTGGACATATACCCTGGGGAGAGGAGAGCTTACTATTTTTTCACAGCCTACCTACTATACAACACATATTCTGTGATTATCTTTATATGCTCAGGTGGAGGAAGGATACTGGAATAGAACATGAAGTGACTGATTAAAGGTGTTTCCTGTGCAACCTGACATGATTGCATTGAGAAGGGCCCACAAGTTATTTAACTGTTAGCACCAACACAAATGGTTTTCTTTATTCAACACAACCAATGAATATGCTTTTACAGAAATTCGCCAAATCTTCCAAATGGGCAAATAACTAAGAAAGAGTGAAAGTACTAGATGAATATAAAAAGATAGTGGGTTAATGGAGAGGAGGAGCCTTATCTAGCCACTAAGCAGAGGTCTTGGGGGACATTGATCCTTTAAAGTAATAAACAGTAAAAATTGGAACTATATTGCTAAGCTAGCAGCTGCCAACCCAGAACATTAATACTGTTAATCAAGTACTACAGCACGCGCTATGGCAGCCATAAAGGGGACCAAGGGAGACAAAGGGGGGAAACCCTTGTCGGTAGACACATTCTTTAAAACCTCGAGAGTGCCTAAATCGCAAGAACAGGTCTTAGCAGATACAGAGGAGGATATGGAATCCGAAAATGAGGAAAGTTCTGTAGATCTCACTCCTGCAACTAAAGCAGACTTGCAAGCTCTCGTGTCTAAGCAAGACATATCCTCCAATTTTGAAAAATTGTGGGGAAAAATGGACAGCTTTCAAGCTATGGTCACCAATAGTCTTACAGACATCAAAACCGAGATTCTGGAGCTCGGGAATCGTGTAGACTCATTGGAAACAGCCACTGAGGAAATGGGTGAAGAAGTTACAGTGGTTTCGCAGACCCTAACCTCTCAGAATCAAACCATAATGGAATTGGAGGAGAAGATAGAAGATATGGAGAATAGGAGCAGGTGGTCTAACATTAGACTTAAAGGAATACCTGAAACAATAGGAGCTGAGGATCTGCATAGCTACTTACAACAGCTTTTTCATGCCATCTTGGGAGAATCTACAGAATCTGAATATCCCATAGAAAGAGCGCATAGGGCTCTCAGACCAGCCTCCAAGAGATGTCATTATTAAACTACTGAGGTTTCCTGACAGAGAAAAAATACTATCGGCCGCGAGGCAAAATCCCACGTTCAAGTTCCAGGGCAATATAGTTTAATTTTTCCAAGACCTCTGCGTTAAAACACTACAGAGACGCTTTGCACTGCGACCCTTAACTCTCCTACTAAGGAAAAATTGCATACCTTATAGATGGGGCTTTCCCTTTGCACTACATGTGGTGCGAAATGGCAGAACATCTACAATCAAGACAACTGAGGAAATTCCAGATATTTGTAAATTTTTGGACTTAAAACCACCTGAGGTCTTGTCTGAAGAGACCCCATCACACCCATCTGGGCTTCCTCAACCCCGTGCAAAACCCCAAAGATCTAAATGGCAGAAAGTAACTAAGAAGAAGGCTAAAACTTGAAACCATCAGACAGCAGAAAATTGCAACAGAAGAGAGTGCTAGTCTTCTCTGGTATAAATTGCGACTTTTGTAACCCTGTCTGCTTTACAGAAGCCTGAGGGGTTAACCAGGGACATGATCCAGAGACCCGCTGTGAGTTTTTTCACTCTTTAGGAGTCAAGTTATGTTGGCAATTCATGTTAGGATTGCGTTTGAGATTTATCTTGTATTTGTTTTGTCACATGTATAATCAAAATGTAAGTTACTGTCAATTATTGTTGTTTTTGTTATGTTTCATATTTTTATATCATAGATGCACGAAACACTGTACAAGGGTTATATGCCCATCTACAAAAGTTATCTTACAGAGAAGCTGGAATCCTAGATTGTCACAAGAGTTCTTTGAGCAGGGGTGGGAGAACCTCACTCCTACACGTATGAGAGAACCCTGTTATGATATAACCTATTCATCTGAAATCCCTGATTTTGAAGGTAGGATAAGAATACAATATAAGATAATCTACTGCAATGTCACTACCTAAAATAGTTCTGCTGTCGCATAATGTGAGAGGCTTAAACACTGACATAAAGAGGCGAACAGCGATGTCAAACTATAGATGGTTGAGGGCTACTATTATTTATCTTCAGGAAACTCATTGTCTGAAAGATACTATCCCCAAGTATTGGGGCGAGAGATTATCCAATGCAATTCCACTCCGTGTTAGATGGAAAGAAGAGAGGAGTCTCTATCTTGATTCACTCCTCGATACCATTTACACATAAAGACACTATATCGGATAAGGAGGGTAGATACCTATTGGTTTATGGGCAGTTGGGGGGGGAGGTGCTTTTGTGTAATGTATACGCCCCTAATGAGCAACAGGATAAATTCTTTGGCACAATCTCTAATTTGTTGACCGGCTGGTCTAGAATGAGAATAATACTGGCAGGAGACTTAAATATTGACTTACAGACATTGACCAAACAGACTCTTACCTTACAGCCAAAGAAATAACAGAGACAAAGAATAATGGCAAAGAATATCTTGGGGCTACTAGACCAACACACATTGCATGACACCTGGAGGTTGTTGAATGGAGGGAGTGAGGGTACCACTTATTACTCAGCGGCCCATAGTAGCTACTCAAAGATAGACTATATCTTTACAAGCCAGATTATATAACCGGCATTACACTCCGTAGATATCCACCCTTGTGTATGGTCAGACCATTCAATAACAGTACTTGGTTTTGGTGACTTAGCAGATCCAAAAAGGATAAAAACGTGGATGTACGACCCATCCTGTATTAAAAGTCCGCTTATAAAAGACAAAGTGCTACATAACTTAAAAGAATACTGGCAGATTAATATAGACTCTACGGAGAATCCTATTATACCTTGGGCGGCACACAAGGCAGTGATTAGGGGGATACTAATTAAGGAGAAATCATTATATAAGAAACAAAAAGAAAACCTGACTAGACAATTAAATGCTGAAATCGCCTCCCTAGAACAAACACATAAACTAACTAATTCAAAAGCAGTGTGGCAAACCTAGCCACTTCTGGACTATAATGTAAGAAAGGTTGTCTATAGGATGTATTGTGGGCTATGTAGATGTGACAGACCCTTCTGTCAGTACTGAAGGAGTTAACTGTGTTCAGCTCTAAGAAGCTATTGTGTACTGTCATTAAAGTTAGTGATAAACAGTCCATTGTTTAATCACCCTCAGAGAGCAGACACCTAAGTAAAGTAATATGATTCTATTGTGGCCTGTCCAAGGGTGTGGTCCCTCCATCTAATGTACAACATTCCTTCAACCCCCATCTGGGGGGTCAGACCTGCATAAATACTAGGCATAGCCTTTTAATAAATGTCATTCTGTTTTAAACCTGAAAACTGTCTGGGTTGTGAATTGCTGATTCCCTGTTCAGGACATTGTTCCCTGGTGTTAACCCTTGGTATCCTGTTGGTACCGTTACAATTGGTGGCAAGCGACGGAATGAACCTTATCGCCCAGAAGAGCAACTACACAAGCCAGTAACCTCAGGAAGAGGGGGATTACTACAATACTGACTAAGATGGAAGGAGTACCAGGGACCGAAGTGAATGGAGATGGATTATTCTACGCTTAAGAGACAAATGTTAAAGGAACTGCTAGAAGCCAGGGGAAAGATAGGCAGCAGCAAACCCAAGGCTATATTAATTGCCGAGCTGATGGAGGGAGACAGAGCTCGCAGCGCTACGCCTCCAGCAGCCATGGAGGAGACCCTATACCAGAGGGAAATGAGGACCAGGCTGGAATTTTTACCCCAACCTGTACCACGGGATATGCTATCCGTGGTAATGGCAGATGTGCAAGAGTACATGATGGCACACAGTCCGCGGAATGCATCCTCCCGAGCAGAATCCATTTTGGACGCACTCAGCAACCCAGTAAGACCCAAAATCCCATACCATGCATTTAAAATGTTTTGTGAGGAGAAGGATGAGATCGATGGGTATTTACAGGATTTTGAGAGACTGTGCGAGTTACATGATTTGGAGCAGTCCGTATGGGTGCCGGTGCTAGCAGGCAAGCTAGCCGGTAGGGCAGCGGAAGCGTATCGCGCTGTACCCAGGGAGGACAGCAAGGATTACGCTAAAGTGAAGAGAGCGATCTTGGAAAGATATGCCATTACCCCAGAGGCATACCGGCGCAAGTTTAGAGGCCTGCGCAAGCCAGAAAGAGATTCACATGCAGAGTGGGCCCACATGCTGGATCAAGCATCTCAAGGGTGGATACAGGCCAGCCAAGCTACCACCATGGAAGAATTGCGACAACTGATGCTGTTGGAGCAATTCTTTAACGGCTTGTCCCCAGAAGCCCAAGAATGGGTGAGAGATCCAAAACCCCTCACCTTAACCGAAGCAGCCAGATTAGCAGACCAGCATTTTGATGCCAGGAGGCACCATGGACTACAGCCTAACAACCCCACAGCAGCACCTTTTCGCCCAGCCCCAGGGAATCCACCACCCCTTCACGATACAACGGACGGGCGAATATACAATGCCACACCTGCAAGCAGCGGGGACATATGGCACGTGAGTGCACCCAAAATCGGAGCAGACAAGCTTGGAACCAGGTCAGACAGAACCTGGCCCCAAGGACGGCTGCTCACCATTACCAAACGGAGCCAGCCGCTCATGAGGTGTTGAGCACCCAAGCCGAGGAACCCCTGGGAATACTGCATGAGGTGATGTCGGTCCGGGCCACCGATAACCAGCAACATCACCGCCAGCTGGTGACCGTAGAGGGGAAGGAGGTCCAGGGACTTCGGGATTCGGGAGCTACTTTAACCCTGATAGCTCCCCATTTGGTGCCGGATACAGCACACACTGGCGGATCCGTGGCAGTACGAGGGGCAGGGGGATCGGTATACCGATTGCCCACTGCTAGAGTGGAGTACAGACCCCCAGTCACCCCAGCAGCTGCCAGTTACCAGCCCCCGGCGCACCGCTATACCACACGACCTCCGGCCACGAACTACCCTCAGAGAGCCCGGTTCAATTCGCAGGGCTACTCACAACCTATTCGGTGCTTTGGATGTAAGCAACTAGGGCACAAAAGACCAGAGTGTCCCCTAAACGCAGCGAATCAAGCACAGTCCTGGAGAAGACCCGCCGGCGGAATCCCACATAATCCTGAATGCTGGGGCAGCCTACATGAAGCAGACCCCGTGCAAGCTGCCCACCGGAATAACCGGCAACGAGTTAAAGTGAATGGGAAGGAGGTCAGTGGTCTACGGGATACTGGTGCTACCATGACCTTGCTTCAAGAGAACTTGGTGTCTGAGAAACAGCACACTGGAGATACTGTGGCTGTGAGGGTAGCAGGGGGCACTGTGTTCCGCCTACCTGTTGCCAGGGTACATTTGGATTGGGGAGTGGGCGCTAGACCTGTGAATGTGGGGGTCAAGAAGGACTTACCTGCTGATGTTCTCCTTGGAAATGACTTGGCCCCCCTTGTTTCTGCCTATGCTCCCATGGGTCCCGCTGATGTTAACCCTGTGACTACCCAAGCCCAGTCCCTTCGGGAAGAGGTACATTTTAACCGTGGTGGACTACGCCACTAGGTACCCCGAGGCCATTGCTCTCTCCAACATCCATGCAGAGACGGTAGCTGAAGCCCTATTTGAGGAGCTACAACCTAGTTTGGTTTACTTACAAGTTGCTGTTACCTTTTATATTTTAATCAGGGCCCTCAAAAAGTTTGAGCCGTACCTGTATGGACAACCTTTTTCCTTACTCACAGATCACAACCCGTTGGTGCGGCTGAACAATGTGGCCGGGGACAATGCCAGGCTGCTGCGCTGGAGTTTGGCGCTGCAGCCCTTCGACTTTACAATCCATTATCGCCCAGGGAAACAAAACGGTAACGCCGACGGGTTGTCCAGACAAACTGAACTTGAAAAGTGATCTGTGAGTACTTCCCCGGACATCCCCAAGCCGATCCGTTGGGATCAGACTGTGTATGCCGGCTTGGTTCTGGGGGAGCATTGTGGCAAACCTAGCCACTTCTGGACTATAATGTAAGAAAGGTTGTCTATAGGATGTATTGTGTGCTATGTAGATGTGACAGACCCTTCTGTCAGTACTGAAGGAGTTAACTGTGTTCAGCTCTAAGAAGCTATTGTGTACTGTCATTAAAGTTAGTGATAAACAGTCCATTGTTTAATCACCCTCAGAGAGCAGACACCTAAGTAAAGTAATATGATTCTATTGTGGCCTGTCCAAGGGTGTGGTCCCTCCATCTAATGTACAACATTCCTTCAACCCCCATCTGGGGGGTCAGACCTGCATAAATACTAGGCATAGCCTTTTAATAAATGTCTTTCTGTTTTAAACCTGAAAACTGGCTGGGTTGTGAATGGCTGATTCCCTGTTCAGGACATTGTTCCCTGGTGTTAACCCTTGGTATCCTGTTGGTACCGTTACAAGCAGCCTTAACCAAACTTACCAATAAGAAGCAAAAACTGCAATCTGTTTTAAATGAACAATCTATAAGGGCTTCACAGAAATTGAAAACTAATTATTTTATTTTTGCTAATAAGCCTGATAGATATCTCGCTAAAAAGATTAGGGATAACTACCAAACTCTTTCCATACCGAGCATTCAGACTTCTTCGGGTCGATTGACCTCCCACCCCCAGGAGATTGTTAATGCATTTGCCCAATTTTATAGTGACTTATATGATGGCACAAAGGTGCAACAGACTTTAGAAACACAGGAATTGTTTAGGCCTTTTTTACTAAAGGCAAATTTAAAACCAATCACTGACGAGGATAGCGCAATTCTGAGTGCCAAAATTACACGGGCAGAGGTGATAAATGCCATCAAGGACCTCAAGCCTGGTAAGGCTCCGGGACCTGATGGGTTCTCAGGGGAGTATTATAAGGCGTTTAGAGACATCTTGATTCCCCACTTACTAGTGTTTGCAAATCACATTATGGAGGGAGGAGAGATACCTATGGAATTGCTTCGGGCTAAGATAGTGGTAATCCCAAAGCAGGGGAAAAACCCTACTTTCTGTTCTAGCTATAGGCCAATCTTCCTTATCAATCAAGACCTCAAGATTGTAACAAAGATTTTAGCCTATAGATTGAAACATGTTTTACCCAATATTATACACCCTGATCAGGTGGGATTTATTAAGGAGAGGGAAGCCCCGGACAATATTCGTAGAATGGTGTCGATAATAGATTTTTTGAGGGACCACAGAATGCCTTCTCTTATCCTTTCATTGGACGCAGAGAAGGCATTTGATAGGGTTGATTGGGGATATATGATAGCATTGTTGACAGCACTGGGTTTTAAGGATAGATTTTTACAGGCTATCAAGGGGTAATACTCGGCACCCACAGCACATGTCAGAGCAATAGGACACCAATCAGAAAATATACCCATTCTAAGTGGCACAAGGCAGGGCTGCCCGCTCTCACCTTTGTTATTTGCTATATTTATTGAACCACTGGCTGCCTATATACACAACTGCCCAGATATAACTGGTCTGGAGGTGGGGGACTTTCATCACAAAATCACTCTATTTGCGGATGATGTGCTGCTTACTATCTCCAGACCATTGATGTCGCTACAATTAGATAGAATACATAAATGTAAAGATAGAATACATAAATGTAAAGATATTAAAATCGGACGTCTCCGATATAATAAAACACAGAGGTATATAAAAAGCACAAAATCTAGATAAATGCTGTTGCCAATATAGTAAATTCAGTCTCTGAAATCTGTATAAATGTAGGGGCCCCTCGAACATAAAAAGTCTCACCAAATAAGGATCAATATCTAGGTAAGATTAATAAGTATTACCTTCTTCTCATAGATGGTCTCAAATTCAATCGGTATGTCCGATAACACCTCCGTGAGGCGTGTGTGTATCCCGTGACGTCACCAGCCAGGGGCGTTGTCTCCAAATTGAGATCCTATTGGTCAGGATGGCTGAACACGAAGTATAGCGGCCGCTATAATGTGGATTAATAGAATTAAAAGAATCCCCGCTCTTAGTGCAAATAAGCATGCAGGGTTAAACTTGTAGCTCCGTGGCAACTTGTAGCTGAAAAATCACCTTCAGACTTCTTCTTGTGATCCTCGGGCTCTATGTATCCAGTAACGGAACAGGCTTGGCTTAAAACCTTGTCTTTCTCAGCACAGTCTTAGTGCTCCTGTATGAAATAGCGTAAAGCACAGGGTAGCTTGACTTAGAACCGTGTCCTTCTCAGCACAGTACTAGTGTTCTTATATGAATAGCATAAAGTACAGGATAGCTGTGTCATCAAAGTTTGGACTGTTTAAAAGGAAGCTGTGACTGGAGCAAATTCATCTTAAGAAAGCCCTGTAAGAGGGAGAAACGCATTGATGATAAGCCACAGATTGTCTGCTGTCAAGATGACAATTTTGCCCAGAATTTTATATTTGTTTAGAGTGCTCCCAATTAAGGTTGTGGTCTCAGATATAGCAAATCTACAGGAAGATATCCACAGTTTCTTAAGAGATAACAAACACCCGAGAATTCCACATCAAATTCTAAATAGGCATAGAGAATTAGGGGGAGTGGGGGCCCCAAATTTGCTAGATTACTACAAAGCAGCGAGGTTGGCCCAAGACTCGATACTAGGTAGAAGGCCGAGCGATGTTCTTTGGCCTGCTCTGGAGCCAGTCAGGGAAAATACTCACCACACACTCAATGATAATGCCCTTAAAAAACATTATAAACGAGGACTTTAAGCATCACATTAAGAAATGGGAGAACAAAGGGTTATATAGGGTGGCGGACATGCAATTTCAGGGTAGGATACTGACTTTCATCCAACTCCAACAAAGACTGGAACCCCTCCCACTTCATTGGTTTCTGTACCTTCAGATAACTTCAGCCATAAAGACATACCTATCAAAGTACACGACACGTAATCGGCAAACAACGTTAGAACAACTATGCACTTCACTTACTAGGCCCAAAAGGGCAATTTCTAGACTCTACATTTCCATTCAAGAAGCGAGGATCTGTACTAAAACTACATTAATGCTAAACTGGGAAGCAGATCTAGATAGGGAGTTGGACCTAAATAAATGGAATGAAACCTTACACCAGGCTAGTAAAGGTCTTATTAGTGCTGATCTTAGAGAAAACGTGCTTAAAACATCCTTTAGATAGTATCTGACACCAATAAGGACAGCTCGTATGGGAAAGGAGAGCTCCAACTTTTGCTATAGAGGTTGTAGGATACGGGGGTCATATATCCACATGTGGTGGGATTGTCCAAAGGTTAAGAGCATATGGGAGGAACTATCCTCACTACTGAGTACGGGGGTCATATATCCACATGTGGTGGGATTGTCCAAAGGTTAAGAGCATATGGGAGGAACTATCCTCACTACTGAGTAAGGTACTGAATGAACGGATTTCTCTCACCCCTGCTCAAGCACTGCTGCATGAAAATATACCGAGGCTGAACAAATATTCGACGAGAATAGCTATAGCTAAGTACTGGAAGATGGAAATAACATTGTGGTCAGAAGTGTTAGCTAGAATTCAGTTGGTGTACCTGATGTACGAGTCAGCTGCATCTATACAGGGTACAGAAACTCAGTTTCAAAAGGTCTGGTATTATTGGATAATGGAGAGTAGTCAAAACGTGAGACTTAGAGTAAGTGAGGATGTTGGAAGATCGAGGTAGGATGAACATGTCCTATTAAGAGGAGGTGAGGGGAGAATAGATGACTGACATTCATAAATAGGATATAAAAGAGTGGAACTAGATGAGCAAGAAATCTTTAGATAGGATAAGAACAAAATGTACAGTGATGAAGTATTAACCTATTTTTCTATTTTGTGCATTCCTTTTTTTTATTGTATTTTTTATTTAATTTTTTGTGTTAAGTTTTTAGTTCAGTTTACGTTTTTTGTTCTGCTATAACAGTTGCTGAGATTAAAGTTGTATAACGTTGTTACCCCCTGCATAAAGACTACTTTACTAAAAGAGAGATGATAAGATGTTTTAAGGGAACATGCATTGAAAACCAATTACTCATCCAACTGCAAGGTAGATAATTGTAAAACATGCATTAGCAGGGGTCCTTGGGGGTTATGATATGGAAATCCTCATAAAGATATCTAGGAAATCTTAAACTTGGACTCTCAAGAGACTCAACAATAACAGAACTCTTTTATAACAGGACATTCTTCAACTTGACAACTTTATATATATTTTGAAGTCTAGAGTTTATTGTGTGTTGTGTCTCTGTAACTAAATGCATGTACTTTTCATGATAATGTTGTTGGTGTAATATGGGTAATAAAAAAAAAATATTTCATCTAAAAAAAACAACAACCAGACTCCCCATCAAATTCCACATGGCGAATGCCAACCCCCCTCTAACGTAACAACAAAACTTGAAACTACCCTGTTCACTTTTTTTCTGGACGATTCTAAATTCTTAATACTCCAGGTCACCTTCCATACTATCCGAGGAGCAATCTTAGACCAGACTACCACCAAACCGGGAAACAACTGAACTAATCAACTTAAATCTCTTTTTATTCTATCAATTAGGTCTTTTTGAGACATGAATCCCAAGTCATTACCCCCTGCATGCACCACCAGAATGGAAGGCTGCCTGAATAGCCGAGCATAATCCACCACTTAGCTCTCAAGCTGGTCCCACCTGAGGCCTCTCACCCCAAACCATTTAAACTTCACTTCTGCGTCATCCCATCCCAACTGCACTCATTTTCCTGCAGTTCCAGTGGCCCTCCTTGCCCAATACATGAAAGAATGGCCAACTATCCAACAAGTCACAGAACCTGCCAAAGAAAACCAGAAACAAAACTAAACAATGTAATTAGGCCTAACATACCCCCTAAAGCACTCAGACGTCCATCTCCTAATCTGCTTTATCACACCCCCCCTCAAACCTTTCTCATGTGCTTCTGTTGCCGCCTCGACTCTAAACGAGTGGGAACTGAATGCCCTTTCCAGCAACCCCAACGCTCCTAGAGCCCTACGGAATACCGCCACAAATTAGAAACGCGACAGCACCACCCTGTCTTCATGAATCAACAACGGGCCCTGTATGTTTGGCCGTACCCCCACAAATTCTGTTACTGCCCCAACTAGTTAACCCCCATTTCTCAAACAACCTTATCAGCTTTCCTGCACCCTGTCTATCTGTCTTTGACCTGCGTAGCCATACATTGACCATGTTTCCTAAACATCTAACATCTCCAAACTGTAGACCCCCTCCACCGACTCTACTCTGTGGCACTAACTGAGTCAATCTGGATCTCTAGGAAGCTCAGCACGATCACTGGCCCCTCAGTCTTTTCTGCCGCTACTGGTATAGCAAATTCACTAACCACAGACAGAAATGCCTCCATGAGACGCCCACAGATGTTTGCCCCAGGTGGGCCAACAAAAAGAAAGTCATCCAGATAATGGATGACAGATGTCAACCCTGTCTGTTTTCGCACCACCCATTCCACAAAGCTACTGAATTTCTCAAAGTACGCAGACAAGATGGAGCAACCCATGGGTAAGCACAGGTCCACAAAGTATGCCCCTTTGAAAAAACACCCCAGGAGATGATGTGAGGCTAGGTGCACCATTAACAGCCTAAATGCTGCTTCAATATCAACTTTGGCTAGAAGTACCCCACTTCCCTAACCAATGAAACCGCCTTATCAAATTAAGCGTACCAAACTGCAGTCAACATTGGGTCAATTTCGTTGTTCACCGATGCTCTCTTAGGGTATGAAAGATGGTGAATCATACGGAATTGGCCTGAAACTTTTTTGGGACTACCCTGTGCAGAGAAATCCACAAACCTGGTAACGGAGGGGAATAAAAAGGCCCCGCCATATGCCATAATTCAACTTCTTTCTTGATTTTTTTCCCTCACCACCCCTGGAAATTCTGTAGCTGATTTTAAATTGCCAGAAATGTCCCCTCTACCTTGCCCCTTGCACAGTATAATGAACCCTGATCTGAAACTGGTGAGCAGGAGCTCTGCATTCCCTGTTTTCCCTCTAGCCCTACCGTACCACTCTAGCTACGGTACCATCCTTCCGACTCTCACCAGAGTCCATGCCCTGAGCAACTGCTTCCCCAGCTTTACTGAGGACTCTGCCACGTTTGAAGCATTTCGACCCTGCGTGAGCTCCCCCACACACCAAACACTTGTGTTTGTATTTACACTCAGATCCAGACTTACACAACCCCTCATTGAATTGAAAACACAGCTCTTTTCTGATGGCAACATCTGTGCTGCTGCCTCTCGTGCTTCCTGCTGCCCCACTGGTCCAAAAGGACTGACCCGATCTCAGAGGCACCATGATCTCGAGCCATATCCCCATGTCCCTATCGTCCCACCGCATCTCTGGGTGTACTGCGATATGGTGACGTAATTGTTCATCATAACGCCACCACGCCATGTCCCCATAAGCATGGTAAGCCCCAGCTACCTCATCCAGGTATCAAAACAAGGAAGCTCCTTGCTCCAGGAATTTTTCGCAAATAACACTAGCTAGTATACAGAATGCTTTGGACTAATTCCCAAATGCTTTAGACAACTTCCTATAACGTTTTTTTTCCTTTCGTCCTCCTCTTTTTTTGTCTGATCCCCTTAAGAGTTCACCTTCACTTGATCTAATGGAAGGAGTGAAAACAATTCCAGGTATTCCCTCTTCCAGATTCACTCCTTAACCTCTACTGCTAGATGAATCCCCATCAGCCCGTTTGAACACAAACAGGGATGTCTAAACACCTGTTCAGACACCTTAAGGGCTCCCCCCAGGCTGTGCCATTGTTTTCTCAGAAGGCCCCACAACCACTACGGGCCCCACAACCACTACGGTTGCGTTCACTAGGCCTGGTGTGCTGGAAACCCCCCCACTTGCCGCTGGTGAAATCCACGCGGTCTCCACTGCTGATCCTGATCCCGGTTGCCGCACTAGCTTGCTTTGCCACTAACTGAAGTAGAACCTGCCCCACTCCTGACCCCAACATTTTCCCGAACCCTGCTACCTAGTCTGCACCCTGAGGCCCTACTTCCCTGCACAGCCACTTTCAGCTCTGTCCCAGAGTCCTGTTGCCTTATTGGCTGGGCTTGAGCTAATAGCCCCTGCCCCCACTGTTGGTTCCTCCAGCTTCCCCTACCCTGAATCTCCCAGCTCCAGACTGGATGTCTACCCCCGCTCCTCACAGCTGCAGTGTTCACCTGAACCGGAGGGCCCTACACTCAGGACCCACTGGTGTAACCGCTCCTGACACATCCCTCCCTCCTGGCCCCTGACAATAACTGGGCCGCTGGCGTAGATTTGGGCCTCTGCCTCCCGGCCGCTGTGCCTGGTCTGGTCGCATCGCCGATTATGTCATCCATGCATGCCGCCGCGCACGCACCTCTCTGGCTGCTCCAGAGTTGCATCCGCCCCCTGCTCGCCTGATCTCCACTGATCTTTATCTCCCTCGGTTTGCCACCTCCACTCCTGCTCTTGGCCGCTTCCCAGATGGGCCTACTGACCTCCTGTCATTCCGAACTAAGCCTCTCAGGTGGGCGAGACCTTCTGATAGGCCTGACTCTCCTTGGTGCCGCATCTGGTCCTGGATCTCCAGCCCCAGTCTGCTCCTCTCCTTCCAGCAGGCGTGCCTGGATTCACTCTGCACCCCTACTCTCTGCCAACACCGCTACCTTCCTCAATAAGCACTGCACATCCCTCCTGGTGAGTAGATTCCTGCTTCTCCAATGGTAATCTGCTAACTGCTGCCACTTCCTATAGTTACCCCTTTATCAAACCTCTTATTCTCTACCCTCTTCACCTGAGTTTGACCCCTTATTTTTGTGGGCCCACAGGAGGGTCACCCACCCCTCCTTCCATCCTGTCATACAGAGTGTATTTACTCAGATAAGAAAAATATGTTTGTGGTAAAGGTCACCAAATGTTTATTAGAGCATAATTATTTCTCATTTGAGGGGGTATATTACCTATACCTGCAATACGAGGTACAGCAATGGGGGCCAAGTTTGGCCTTTCATATGCCAACCTCTATATGGGGTGGTTGGAACGCGTTTTGATATTTGCAGATGATAACCCCCTTTCAAGAAAGAGATCTGCTTTTACCGCAGATTTATTGATGATCTGATATTTGTCTTGAATTCCAATGAAAATACTGCCAACAGATTTGTAGACTATCTAAATAATAGTTATTTTAGTGTTTCCTTTACTGCCAAATGGAGCAAAGGGAATAGATACTATTTAGATATCACTCTGACTGGGAACTTGGAGAAAAAATGTGATGATACCTGTATATTCCGTAAACCCATTTTCGGAAATACGTTATTATGTGCAACCAGTTCTCATCCAATGCATGTATTTAAGAGAATTGCAAAAAGTAAATTTGTTAGGGCTAAAAGAATATGTAATGATGAACACAAATTTGAGCAAGAGAGTAAAAAAATGAAGCAAAGGTTTGAAGAAAGAGGAAACAGTATAAGTGTAATAGATAAAGCATTAAATCATGTATAGAACTAATCTTTTGAATTCAAGACCTAAAATTGGAGAAAATCAGAGCACCTTATTTATCACACAATACTCTAACCAGTTATAAAAGATTTGCGGGATCATGAAAAAGTATCTCCCTTTATTGTCTGGGGATGATATTCTGAAGGAAGAGGTAGAAAAAGGTTGCTGCTTTGTATTTTCTAGGAATTTTACTTTAGGAAACGCGCTATCACCCAGTATGATAACAGGAACTCTAAGGGCTCGATCACATATGCGGAGTTGCATACAAATGTGGCATGTATATTTTACCCATCGCCCGCTATTTTTTACTCCCATAAACTAACATAGAACCAGCGTTGCAAGTCGGTATCACATATTCAGTGCAAGGACTTACACGGCGAAAATGAAGACATTTTACTCCATTTTCACCCACACATAGGCAGACGCAGCAAGCCTTGCGCTGAGTATATGAGCAACGTAACTCCCTGAAAGTTTTAACAAACACCTAATGCATGGGCAATATGTACCTGTCAACTGCTATCCCCCACCGCAATAAAGGCAGATCCGGATGACAGGATGGAAGGGAGGAGCAATTGACACCACAGGGAAGGACTGGGGGTGAAAGTAAGGGCAAGAGGTGGGGTTAGGAGAGGGGGGGTTAAATACCCAAGACGGGAAGTCAGGTGGCCTCTTTTAACCTGGACAGCACGGCAGGCTAAGTTAGGGAGCTGATCTGAGTCTGACTTACCTTGCCTGCAGGTCAGAATGGAAGAGTTGCTGGAGCAGGTCTTACAGGCTGCCAGGACCAATGGCATTGCCTGGATCAGGGAGCGGCTGGCTGGGAATCCTTCATCGGGTCAGGAGGTGGAGCAGCCCCCTGTGTCGGCAGGGGGGCCGGTGACAGGGCCCAGGACCAGGGAGTGGCCTGCACGAAGATCTAGGCCCCCAGAGAGGCTCAGTCTGGGTGAACCGGTAAGCAGGGCCAGAAGATCCAGAGGGGGGCCTCACGGCCGAGGCGATGCTGCAGCTGCTGGCGGGGAGCGACGGCTACAGGAGGAGACTGGTTTGAGGCCTAGCACGGCTCCGGTCGATGACGTCATCGGGAGGCATCATCCGGAGCGGCCTAACGCGAACAGGGGACGGAGGTCCGGGCGGAGCGGCAGGCCCGCTAGAGGAAGCAGGGGTAAGTGCTGAGGGAGTGTGAGGAGGAGCGGTGCTGGGGGGCACGCAGGCTTTGAGAAGCGGGCAATTGGGCCAGGGGGAACTGTGGGGATAGGCACTGATTGGGGGGTGGAGGGGGGCTCACCGGGGAGGAACACAGATGGGTGGCCAGTGGAGGGGGGGGCCCGATTTATCCCAGGGCAGGGGGGGGGGCAGGGAGAACAAGGTAAAAATAAAAGGGAAATTAATTTGTGGATGGGGATATTTAATCTTTGTTTTTTTGCAGGGGAAGCAGAGGAAGGGCTCCAGGAGGTGGAGGCAGGGACGGCCCCAAGGGAGGCAAGCAACGTGGCTCAGGAACAGTTGACGGAGCCGGTTCTGGTATTGGATGCCAGCGGCGCCTTTGATGATAAGGAAGATCCTATGGAAGGGACATCGGCGGGACCAGTCACGGCAAGTCAGGTAGGTGACATGTCTGCCTTGACTGAGCTTTTGCAATTGTTGACCCCGCAGTGGGGGAAAGGAAGCAGGGACCTAGGAGAGAGGGGGGGGGGGTGAGCTTGCTCAGCCAGTTAGGGGAGATAGGGTGAGGGGCCGGGTTTTCACTTCTTCCCCTTCTCTGCAGACTACGGAATCAGGAGCAGGGCGGGATGACGGCCGGGCCCCGGGCAGGGCTTGCAGTAGGTGTCAGGAGATCACGTTCGCCCCTATGAAGAGGGCCCAGAAGCAGGGAGGACGGTTCGCCTACCTGGGCGTGGGTGGAACGGTCAGCACCCAGGAGCAGGCAGGACAGAGGGCGGTCGCCCAGCAGAAGGAGAGCGGACAGAGGGGACACAGACACTGGAAGACGAGAACAAGGACGCGTCAGGGGAACCAGCAGGAGCGGCAGAGTGACATTGAGAAGCGAGGTGGCGGTGCAAGCTGGACCTGGTGAAGGACCGGTTACGGCAGTGCAGCCAACAGGTGAGACTGCAGCGGTGGCAGGGTCTGGTACGAGTGGAGTAGTGAGTGGTGAATGGGAGACATTGTTGAATGGATTGAAAGGGCTGATTGCGGTGTTGGAGAGGTCTGATCAGGCCGTGGGGGTAGCGGGTGCTTGGGGCCAGGGGAGGGCTGTGGCAGCTACAGCAGCAGGAAGCGGCGGGGCGGAGGTGACTCCAGCGAAAGCTGGAGAGATACTGAAAGTCCCGGAGGATGCCCTGAGGAGGCCGTGCTTGTGTTCAGTGGGTCCATTGGGGATCCATCTCCCAGCGGAGATGAAGGAGAAAATATGGAAGAGGGAGTTCCTGGAAATTTTCGCTTTACTCCCTTTGGAGCAGGTGATGGAGCTGAAGGATGACGAGAAAGAAAAGGGAAAGAAGGAAGAAGAAGAAAGGAAGAAACGGTATCGGAAGATACCCAAGACTTTCGGGAATTGCTCGGCCCTCTTCTGTTACGTGGAAGAAATTTCAAGTGCTTATCGCACATACGGGGGCATGGCGTGGTGGCGGTACAACGAGCGGTTCCGCCAGCGGATGGCTGTCAGGCCGGAGATGCGGTGGGATGATAGAGACATGGGGATTTGGCTCGAAATCATGACACCGCTGAGGGGGGGCCAGTCCTTTTGGACGGCCAACTCCGGTGCTAGTGCAGGGGCCGGAGTTGGTACAGCAACAGCAATACGGAAAGGTCTCTGTTTCCAATTTAACGAGGGACAGTGCCGTTTTGGGGCAGGCTGTAAATATAAGCACGAGTGCTCCCACTGCGGGGGAACGCACTCAGGGGCAAGGTGTTTTAAGAAAGGAAAAACCGGAGGGAAACCAGAGGTGGGTCCAACGAGCCAGGACGCCAGTGAGGGTCGAAAAGATGGTCCCGTGGCTCGATTTGTACAGGCGTAAAAGGGGGCATGAGGGCGATGCGGAATTGCTGTTAATGGGGTTTAGTTCGGGCTTTAGGATTCCGTTCAAAGAGCAAGAAGTGGGGCAGTTCGGGGGAAACTTGAAATCGGCTAGGGAATTCCCGGAAGTGGTGAGGGAAAAGCTGAAGAAAGAGATGGGGTTGGGGAGAATGGCGGGCCCCTTTTCATCTCCGCCGTTGAACAATTTGAGGGTTTCACCGTTGGGGGTGGTCCCCAAAAAAGCGGAAGGGCAATTTCAGTTAATCCACCACCTGTCATACCCTAAGGGCACGTCGGTGAACGATGGTATTAACCCGGGGTTGGTGTCCGTAAAATATGCATCTTTCGATAGGGTGGTGGTGGTTATCAGGCTCGCGGGGAGGGGGGCCCTTTTGGCGAAGGCAGATGTGAAATCGGCTTTCAGGTTGTTGCCGGTCCACCCTACATGCCATCATTTGCTGGGATGTAAGTTCGAAGGGTCCTTCTATGTGGACCTCTGCCTCCCCATGGGATGTTCCATCTCATGTTCCTATTTCGAAAGATTTAGCTCTTTCGTGGATTGGGTGGTCAAGACAAAAGCAGGGTTGTCGTCCTTGGTGCACTACCTGGACGATTTCCTATTCGTGGGCCCGGCTGGGTCGGGGGTCTGTGAAAAGCTGGTGAGTACCTTCGAGGAGGTGGCTAAAGAATTCGGTATTCCAGTGGCCGAAGAGAAGTCAGAAGGGCCAGTAACGTCCTTAAGTTTCTTGGGTATCCAGTTGGATACTGTTAGAATGGAGTACAGATTACCGGAGGACAAACTGGTGGACCTGAGTTCTACCATCAGGGAGACACTGGCGAAACCAAAGATCAAGCTAAGGCAGCTGCAATCCCTGATTGGCAAGTTGAATTTTGCCTGCAAGATTATCCCAGTAGGGAGGGTTTTCTGTAGGAGGCTGTCATTGGCTACAGCAGGAATCCCGGGGCCCCACCATCACGTGCGGCTCCCGGTGGATCTAAAGGATGATCTCAGGGTTTGGGATATTTTCTTGGCCCAATTCAATGGTAGGTTGTTGTTCTAGGAGACAAACTGGTCATGCTGTGCTTGTTCACGGATGCGGCGGGGGCCCACGGGTTCGGGGCATACTTGAACAGCCGGTGGTGCGCGGCGGCATGGCCGGGGGAATGGGTGGCTTCTGGTCTTACGAGGAACTTGAAATTTTTGGAGTTTTTTTCCCCTGGTTGTGGCTTTGAACATTTGGCCAGACGTGTTGGGGAATAAGAGAGTGTGTTTTCATTCGGACAACCTTGGTGTGGTGTGGGCCATCAACAAGCTGACGGCATCCTCCCCCCCCGGTCATCCGCCTCTTGAGAGTGTTTGTGTTGGAATGTTTGCGCAACAACATTTCGTTTCGGGCGGTCCATGTTCCGGGAAGGCTTAACGTAATATCTGACTCTTTGTCCCGTTTCCAGTGGCAGCAGTTTCGAGAGGAGGCCCCAGACGCGGAACCGGAGGGGGCGGTATGCCCGAAGGAGCTGTGGCAGCTAGGGTGTCAAGGGTGATCAATCTGGTGCAAGGAGCAGTGGCTCCTACTACGTGGAGGGCGTACGCCCGGATCTGGAAATTATGGTTTCACTGGAGGGGGATGGAGCAGCTGGGGAGCGCAGCTGAGAATGTGGAAAGTTTGGTGCAGTGGATTGGAAAATGGGGCGAGGAGGGGCTTTCGCCCTCACAGGTGAGGACAAGGATGGCAGCACTGGCGTTCTTATTCCAATTGTGGGGTTGGGAGGATGTAACGAAAGTTTTCATGGTGCGCATGGCGGTGAGGGGCCTATGCAGAGGGAAAAGACAAGGGGACAATAGGAGGCCAGTCACGTTTGCCTTGTTGGAGGAGGTGGTGAGGTGTTTGCCGAGGATATGCTTTGATGAAATGGAAGGTATATTGTTCAAGGTGGCTTTCGTGTTGGCCTTCTTCGGGACATTTAGAATATCGGAGCTGGTAGGTCTGAGTAAACGAGTGGCGGGTGGTCTGATGAAGAAGGATGTATTTGTGAGAGGGGACGAGTTGGAGTTATGGCTGGGGAGATCCAAGACGGATCAGGGGGGAAGAGGGACGGTGGTGCGGATACGGGCGATATTGGGGCATTGTTGCCCGGTGGCAGCAGTGAGGGAATTCATGCGGGTTAGGCCAAGGGGTGAAGGGCAGTTCTTGATCCACAGGGACGGGTCTGTCTTATCAAAGTTCCAATTTGTGTCGGTATTTCGGAAGGCGGTTGAACAATTGGGATTGCGGGGGAGGGACTTCGGATCTCACTCATTCCGCATTGGGGCAGCGACAGAGGCGGCTTGCTTGGGTCTGGATGTGGGCGTGATAAAGAGGATTGGTAGATGGAAGTCTGATCGGTTTAAGGGGTATGTGCGTCCTGAGCTGAGAGTGTGAAGGGTACTAGGACACTTATTTTGTTTTGACAGGTCCAGTTAGATGTTGGCTTTTGGGACATTCCTATATTTACTGGGCGAGGAAGGCGGCAGCGGTGAAAAAGAACGGCACTCAACTGGGGCTGCCAAGAGACAGGATCGTACTGACATGGTTGGGGATTTGGGGCTTAAAGTGGGACCAAGTTGTGGGTAAGGTTGTGGATTACGCAAGGTTTTTCTCCCCTCCTCACATATTGTTGATACATGCCAGGGGTAACGATTTGGGGTACGTGTCGCAGAAGGATTTAGTGGACGGGCTAAAAAGGGGGCTGGACAGACTAAAGGAGTTGTTCCTTGAGCTGCTAATAATATGGTCAGAGATTGAGTGTAGAGTGGTATGGCGGGCAGCATGGGATTCTAAGAAATTGGAGGCTTCCAGACGGAAGATAAACAGAACTATATCAGGGTATGTCAGGAGGTTAGGGGGTTTTGGGCTCCGGCATGTAGAATTCGAGGGTGAGTCGGGGAGATGTTTCTATTTAAAGGACGGGGTGCACCTCAACGAGGTGGGCTTACATTTGTTTAATTATACCTTGAAGGAGGGTATTGAAAAGGACTGGGGCGGTGCTCGGCTAGGGTCCAAGCTGTGGCGGGGTGCTTGTGGTAACCTCTAGAGGCTTACGCCTGGGAGGAATTGTGGTACCCTCCCAGTTGGTTGAAAGGGGAGGAGTTTTGGAAGATGTGATACTCCCACCCCCCCTCAGGACGGGGGGGCGGGGATGATATAGTGGGGCAAGCACCAGGATTGGTTTAAGTTGATATGTTTATTGTTGGTTATAATTGTTATTATTAATAAATTAAGCTGCAGCCTTTTCATACCCATAAATTGGTGTTGTGTATTTATTGTAAGGTTAAGAAGGACTTGACAGTGTGGGGTCAAGGCAGATCCGGATGACAGGATGGAAGGGAGGAGCAATTGACACCACAGGGAAGGACTGGGGGTGAAAGTAAGGGCAAGAGGTGGGGTTAGGAGAGGGGGGGTTAAATACCCAAGACAGGAAGTCAGGTGGCCTCTTTTAACCTGGACAGCACGGCAGGCTAAGTTCCCGCCCTCCCTCCCTACTAGAAGGCGGTTTGAGGAGTTTGAGTCGCAGCAATGGCGGGGTGCTTGTGGTAACCTCTAGAGGCTTACGCCTGGGAGGAATTGTGGTACCCTCCCAGTTGGTTGAAAGGGGAGGAGTTTTGGAAGATGTGATACTCCCACCCCCCCCTCAGGACGGGGGGGCAGGGATGATATAGTGGGGCAAGCACCAGGATTGGTTTAAGTTGATATTTTTATTGTTGGTTATAATTGTTATTATTAATAAATTAAGCTGCTGCCTTTTCATACCCATAAATTGGTGTTGTGTATTTATTGTAAGGTTAAGAAGGACTTGACAGTGTGGGGTCACTAAATTCAATGTATTAATCCCTAATCCCCCACATCGCAAAGTACCAAATAAAGTCATCAACCCCTAATCCACCACCCACGCAAAACGCAATCTACCAAATTACACTATTAACCCCTAAATCACCAACCCCCAAAATTCAATCTACCTAATTAACCTATTAACCCCTAAATCGCCAACCCCCAAAATTCAATCTACCTAATTAACCTATTAACCCTTAAACCGCCATCCCCCTACAACACAATCTACCTAATTAACCTATTAACCCCTAAACTGCCATCCCCACAACACAATCTACCTAATTAACCTATTAAACCTCCATCCCCCACAACACAAAGTATGAATCTATCTCCTTAACCCCCTAACTTAACACCCCCTAAGTTAACCCCAATTACATAATATAAAAAAGAACATCTTCTTGAAAAATAAATTAAAAATGACCAAAATAAAAAAATCCTAATTTAAAATTAAAATAAAAAATCCTAACATTAAATTTAAAAAAAATAATAATTTTAAAATAAAATAAAAAATCTAATTTTAATTTTTTTTTCTAAAATTACAGAAAAAAAAATAAACGAAATGATCCAAAATAAACAAATGTAAACCTAATCTAATACCCGTATAAAAACAAAAATGTCACCAAAAAATAAAAACACCCCCTAATCTAACACTACACTACAAATAGCCCTTAAAAGGGCCATTTGTAGGGCATTGCCCTAAATTTAACAGCTCTTTTACATAAAAAAAATACAAATTAACCCCTAAGAGTAAAACCCCCACCCACCCAACCCCCCAAAATAAAAAAAATAAAACGTAACTCTAAAAAAACCTAAGCTATCCATTGCCCCTAAAGGGGCATTTGTATGGGCATTGCCCTTAAAAGGGCAACCAGCTCTTTAGTACCCATTAAAAAAAAAAAAAACTAACACTAACCCCCAAAAAAGTACTCATAGTACCTGAAGTCCAGATAGCCATCATTTCTTCCAGGCGGGGACATCTTCATCCATCACGGGACCATCTTCTTTCTTCTTGCCGGAGGTGCGGAGCGATCTTCGCTGATGTGCGGACCCATGGCAGTGTTCCTCCTGAGCGGCAGCAGTCATCAGCAACGTGGAGGTCCTCTTCATGTGATCGTCCGCCGCACACTGAAGATTGAATGCAAGGTACCCCTTTTATATTGGTATTCCATTCCTATTGGCTGAAATTTTCAAATCAGCCAATAGGATGAAAGCTACTGAAATCCTATTCGCTGTTCAAATCAGCCAGTGACTTTTTTGTTTTTATAGGGGTATTAGATTAGGTTTAAAAAACATTTTTGGAAAATTACGTTTATTTTTTTCTGTAATTTTACATTTTTTCATTTTTTGTAATAATAGATTTTTTATTTTTATTTAATCTTAGATTTTTTTTATGTAATGTTAGGATTTTTTTATTTTGGTAATTTTTAATTTATTTTTTAGGTTGGGGGTTTAGGAATTAGATTAATACTTTGCGTTGTGGGGGATGGCGGTTTAGGGGTTAATAGGTTAATTAGGTAGGTTGCATTGTGGGGGGTTGGTGGATTAGGTGTTAATAGGGTAATTAGGTACTTTGTGTTGTGGGGGATGGCAGTTTAGGGGTTAATGGTGTTGATAGGTAGTTTGCATTGTGGGGGGTTGGCTGTTTAGAGGTTAATACAATTTATTATTAGTTACGATGTGGGGGGGTGGCAGATTAGGGTTTAATACATTTATTAGGTACTTTGCGATGTGGGGGTTGCCGGATTAGGGGTTAATAGTTCAAATAGGTAGATTGCATTGTGGGGGGATGGCGGTTTTATAGATTAATAGATTTATTATTAGTTGCGATGTGGGGGGGTGGCAGATAGGGGTTTTGACGTGTTGGGTTCATTTTTGGGAGGCGGGTTAGAGGTTTACGGGTAATTAAACATTTTTTTGCTTTTTACTTAGGCGCCGGCAGTTTATAGACTGCCATAAATCACTGGCGACTCCAGAAATGTCTATTTCCGAACATTTCTGAAAGTCGCCAGTTTATCCGACTTACGGCAGTATCTGATCTGCCAGCACACCCGATGTGGTGCAATAGAAGGAGTTATGAGGAGTTAAGGGGAGGGTTAGATGGCGCAATAGGAGGAGTTATATGGATTGGTTATATGGTGCAATAAGAGGAGATATAGGGAGGGTTGTATTGTGCAATAAGAGGTGCAATAGGGAGGTTTATATGGTGTAATAAGAGGAATTATAAGGAGGGATATATGGTGCAATATGAGGAGTTATAGGGAGGGTTTTATGGTGCAATAGGAGGAGTTATAGGGAAAGTTATATGGTGTAATTGGAAGAGTTATAAGGGGGGTTATATGGCGCTATAGGAGCTATAGGGAGGGTTATGCGGTGCAATAGAAGGAGTTATAGGGAGGGTTATATGGTACAATCGGAATGTTTCGTTATCTGCCCCGTCCCCTCCGGTCTCTGCTCATTCCCGGTACTTTTGTAAGGTCGGGTCAGTCTTAGACTCTGCCTCGAAAGCATCTGGGGTGTCCCAGGGTATGGGGCCTAACCTGTCAGGCAAGGTCGGGGTAGGTCTTACCTGTGTCTCCCGCACTGGTGAGAGCTCTCGCTCCGTCCAGGCTTGGGCCCGTGTACTCACTGGGTCCACCTCGTTGTTGCATACTGGAGCATAGGCAGAAGTCATGGGGCCCAAATCGTTGCCCAGTAGTACTTCGGCAGGTAAATTATCCATTAGGCCCACGTTCACAGCCCCCTTTCCCGCTCCCCAATCAAGATGCACTTTAGCTGTTGGAATTTTGTACACATCCCCCCCCCCACTCTAACGGCCACAGTCTGTCCGGATCGCTTGTGCTCTGGCACCAAATGACTCTGTACCAGCGTGATAGTAGCCCCTGTGTCTCGCAATCCCTCGGTAGATCGCCCCTCGAGCCATACCCTCTGCCGATGGTGCTGGCGGTTATCTGAGGCAGCATATACAGGGTCTGCCTCGTGAAGCGGCCCCACATATCCCTCCATAGGGGCCTCTTGGTTAACACAGAGGGCCCGGGCCGGACGATAGGACCCAGAGGGGTAATTGTAATTCCTGGGTGTCTGGTGCGTATTAAGGGGGCAGCTAGCCATGAAATGCCCTGGTTGCTTGCATCGGTGGCAAGTCGGTCTGGGACGCTCAGAGCTGTTATTGGGTGGTCCTGAGTGTCGGACGGGCCCTGTGGGCACCGGGGCTCGGAATTCAGCACGAGGGGGTGCACGGTAAACCTCTCTGGGTTCGACCCGTGCTGGAGCTCGGTAGTTCATGGGTTCGTGAAGACGGGAGTCATAATGTTCATCGGCCAATTTGGCTGCTTCTTCTAAGGTAGAAGGCCACCTGTCTCGCAGCCATTCCTTCCCTTGCTGTTCCATGCCATTATAAAAATGTTCTAAGAGAAACAATTGTAAAATTTCCTCCCCAGTCACCGCTTTACTTCTGCTCAGCCAGTGATTTGCCGCTCTCCGCATTCGGTGCGCCCATTCCATATGGGTATCGTTAGGCTTCTTTTCCGTGCCCCGAAACTGTCGGCGATACGTGTCCGGAGTTACAGCGTACCGTCGCAACAGTGTCTCCTTAACTAGCTCATACTGTGTCACTTCCTCAGCAACCAGAGTACGAAAGGCTTCCAGGGCTCGCCCGGATAGTTTCCCAGACAATATCGTGGGCCACTCTCTGTTGGGAATCTGGTGCAGGGCACATTGCCTTTCGAAGTCGCTGTCTCGCTCTCTAGGAAGGGTCGAAATGCCGCATAGGATATCTTGGGCCTCCCAGCATTTTCGACAGGGATGATTACCTGCGGGGCTTAAGCATTGCGGTGTGCGTTCGCTAGGTTGAGTTCGTGGGCTCGAGTCTCTCGTATATCCTCGTCCGCCTCCGCCATCAACTGCTGTACCAATTCCATGGAGGGGTTCGGCCCGTATAATGAGAGCCTTTCCCGAACAATCCTGTTTTTTTCGTCACTAATCGTGGTCGGTGTTTCCGCCATTGTGAAGCTCTGATCCAGTTCGGTCAATTCTGCGATCAGCTCTCTCCTTGGCCGGTTGCTGGCGTACCCCCCTCTGCTTTCAAGTAAATCCTTTAGGGTTGTACGCTTCAATTTTTCGTAAGCGCTCTCCATCCGTTCTGTACCTCTCCTAGGAAATCCAGGAAAATCCCGCCGCTGCCGCCAAATGTTACGGTTACCCTTAGTCTCGCTGAGAGATGGACCGCTTAGTAGCCTGGATCCCTATTGCTAAAGAGGGGAGAAGCTGCTTTCCATAGTATTCTATATGAGTCTCGCAAATATAGAATAATCTCCCTTAGCTGCAGTACAGCTAGGATACCCTTCTGCCCACAAAAACGAGTCAACGCTGCGATTGAGGGTCAAACAAGAACTCAGGACTGGGATGCCCAGCCTGCTTTTTATTAAGGTTACATGCACACAGGACACTCCCAGGGGGAGAGGGGGGGAAGCACAAATTCCCCCATCACACATTTAGATAGAGAGCACTGTCCTTTGACAGGCCACAATAGGATTACAGTACTTAAGATAACAAGTTTACAAGTTCATCTTATCAATTAGCAGTCTGGCTCCAGAGGTGATTAGACAATGGGATTTGTTATCACTAAACTTAGAGCTGAGGCCAGCAAACGTGTATTTAGGCAATAGTTTCTAAAAGCTGAAAAAAAAGAGTTAACTCTTTATGAAATGATACTTGTTACGGTTTTCTTGGAGCCCTTCTTAGGCGCTGGCTTGCTGGTTCAGGCATTGCTGCTGGGAAATAAGCTCTTCACAACAAAATAACTAATGCTTCTGTAACAGTGCAATAGGAGGAGTTATAGGGAGGGTTATATGGTGCAATAAGAGGAGTTATAGGGAGGGTTATATGGTGCAATAGGAGGAGTTATAGGGAGGGTTATATGGTGCAATATGAGGAGCTATAGGGAGGGTTATATGGTGCAATAAGAAGAGTTATAGGGAGGGTTATATGGTGCAATAAGAGGAGTTACAGGGAGGGTTATATGGTGCAATAGGAGGAGTTATAGGGAGGGTTATATGGTGCAATAAGAGGAGATATAGGGAGGGTTATATGGTGCAATAGGAGGAGTTATAGGGAGGGTTATATGGTGCAATACGAGGAGTTATAGGGAGGGTTATCTGGTGCAATAAGAGGAGTTATAGGGAGGGTTATATGGTGCAATGAGGAGTTATAGGGAGGGTTATATGGTGTGTTACAGAAGCATTAGTTATTTTGTTGTGAAGAGCTTATTTCCCAGCAGCAATGCCTGAACCAGCAAGCCAGCGCCTAAGAAGGGCTCCAAGAAAACCGTAACAAGTATCATTTCATAAAGAGTTAACTCTTTTTTTTCAGCTTTTAGAAACTATTGTCTAATCACCTCTGGAGCCAGACTGCTAATTGATAAGATGAACTTGTAAACTTGTTATCTTAAGTACTGTAATCCTATTGTGGCCTGTCAAAGGACAGTGCTCTCTATCTAAATGTGTGATGGGGGATTTTGTGCTTCCCCCCCTCTCCCCCTGGGAGTGCCCTGTGTGCATGTAACCTTAATAAAAAGCAGGCTGGGCATCCCAGTCCTGAGTTCTTGTTTGACCCTCAATCGCAGCGTTGACTCGTTTTTGTGGGCAGAAGGGTATCCTAGCGGTACTGCAGCTAAGGGAGATTATTCTATATTTGCGAGACTCATATAGAATACTATGGAAAGCAGCTTCTCCCCTCTTTAGCAATAGGGATCCAGGCTACTAAGCGGTCCATCTCTCAGCGAGACTAAGGGTAACCGTAACATTTGGCGGCAGCGGCGGGATTTTCCTGGATTTCCTAGGAGAGGTACAGAACGGATGGAGAGCGCTTACGAAAAATTGAAGCGTACAACCCAAAAGGATTTACTTGAAAGCAGAGGGGGGTACGCCAGCAACCGGCCGAGGAGAGAGCTGATCGCAGAATTGACCGAACTGGATCAGAGCTTCACAATGGCGGAAACACCGACCACGATTAGTGACGAAAAAAACCAGGATTGTTCGGGAAAGGCTCTCATTATACGGGCCGAACCCCTCCATGGAATTGGTACAGCAGTTGATGGCAGAGGCGGACGAGGATATACGAGAGACTCGAGCCCACGAACTCAACCTAGCGAATGCACACCGCAATGCTGAAGCCCCGCAGGTAATCATCCCTGTCGAAAATGCTGGGAGGCCCAAGATACCCTATGCGGCATTTCGACCCTTCCTAGAGAGCGAGACAGGGATTGATGAATATTTGGCGGACTTCGAAAGGCAATGTGCCCTGCACCAGATTCCCAACAGAGAGTGGCCCACGATATTGTCTGGGAAACTATCCGGGCGAGCCCTGGAAGCCTTTCGTACTCTGGGTGCTGAGGAAGTGACACAGTATGAGCTAGTTAAGGAGACACTGTTGCGACGGTACGCTGTAACTCCGGACACGTATCGCCGACAGTTTCGGGGCACGGAAAAGAAGCCTAACGATACCCATATGGAATGGGCGCACCGAATGCGGAGAGCGGCAAATCACTGGCTGAGCGGAAGTAAAGCGGTGACTGGGGAGGAAATTTTACAATTGTTTCTCTTAGAACATTTTTATAATGGCATGGAACAGCAAGGGAAGGAATGGCTGCGAGACAGGCGGCCTTCTACCTTAGAAGAAGCAGCCAAATTGGCCGATGAACATTATGACTCCCGTCTTCACGAACCCATGAACTACCGAGCTCCAGCACGGGTCGAACCCAGAGAGGTTTACCGTGCACCCCCTCGTACTGAATTCCGAGCCCCGGTGCCCACAAGGCCCGTCCGACACTCAGGACCACCCAATAACAGCTCTGAGCGTCCCAGACCGACTTGCCACCGATGCAAGCAACCAGGGCATTTCATGGCTAGCTGCCCCCTTAATACGCACCAGACACCCAGGAATTACAATTACCCCTCTGGGTCCTATCGTCCGGCCCGGGCCCTCTGTGTTAACCAAGAGGCCCCTATGGAGGGATATGTGGGGCCGCTTCACGAGGCAGACCCTGTATATGCTGCCTCAGATAACCGCCAGCACCATCGGCAGAGGGTATGGCTCGAGGGGCGATCTACCGAGGGATTGCGAGACACAGGGGCTACTATCACGCTGGTACAGAGTCATTTGGTGCCAGAGCACAAGCGATCCGGACAGACTGTGGCCGTTAGAGTGGCGGGGGGGGGGGGATGTGTACAAAATTCCAACAGCTAAAGTGCATCTTGATTGGGGAGCGGGAAAGGGGGCTGTGAACGTGGGCCTAATGGATAATTTACCTGCCGAAGTACTACTGGGCAACGATTTGGGCCCCATGACTTCTGCCTATGCTCCAGTATGCAACAACGAGGCGGACCCAGTGACTACACGGGCCCAAGCCCGGACGGAGCGAGAGCTCTCACCAGTGCGGGAGACACAGGTAAGACCTACCCCGACCTTGCCTGACAGGTTAGGCCCCATACCCTGGGACACCCCAGATGCTTTCGAGGCAGAGTCTAAGACTGACCCGACCTTACAAAAGTACCGGGAACGAGCAGAGACCGGAGGGGGCGGGGCAGATAACGAAACATTCTTATGGGAAAAAGGGAAACTATACCGCTGGACAGAGAAAAGGGGACAGCGTAGGCGACAGCTGGTAGTGCCCCACAAATACCGTCAAGAAATCCTCAAAATAGGCCACGACATCCCCTTAGCAGGCCACCTAGCCGTTACCCGTACCCTACACCGCATTACTCACACGTTCTTTTGGCCAGGGGTGCACGCTGACGTTAGAACTTACTGTAACACCTGCGATGTGTGTCAACGAGTAGGAAGGCGAGGCGATCACCCTAAAGCCCAGCTAGTAAATATGCCCATTGTAGAGGAACCCTTCAGCCGGGTTGCTATTGACCTAGTGGGACCACTGGCTACCCCTAGTCCCTCCGGTAAGCGATACATTCTTACCGTAGTGGACTACGCTACCAGGTACCCAGAGGCTGTCGCCCTATCCAACATACAAGCGGATACGGTAGCGAATGCACTAGTACAGGTGTTCTCCCGGGTAGGATTTCCAAAAGAAATCCTATCTGACCGAGGCACCCAATTTACGGCTGAATTGACCCAACAACTCTGGCAGGTTTGCAAAATTAAGTCCCTCCTGAGCTCCCCATACCACCCCCAGACGAACGGGCTGTGTGAGAGGTTCAATGGGACCCTCAAGCAAATGCTCAAGACGTTCACTCAGGAATACCGAGACTGGGAACGCTTCCTGCCGCACCTCCTATTTGCTTATCGGGAGGTGCCCCAGGAAACGACAGGGTTCTCTCCCTTCGAGTTGCTCTACGGAAGAAAGGTACGGGGACCCCTAAACCTGATCCGGGAGCACTGGGAGGGAGAGATGGAGGCTGACGGTGTCCCCATTGTGCCATACGTGCTGGAACTCAGGGACCGAATGGAGCAATTAGCCAAATCCGTGCGGGCTAATCTCCAGTTGGCCCAGAGAAGACAGAAAGTATGGTACGATCGGGGGGCCCGAAAGAGAATCTTCACCATAGGACAAAAGGTGTTAGTACTTAAGCCGGTGAAGACAGACAAATTGCAGGCGTCCTGGCAGGGTCCCTACCAGATCGTAGAGAAAAGGGGAGACACCACTTATGTGATAGCTAGCTGCCACGACAACAATCTTAGAAAGACATTCCATGTAAACATGCTCAAGGAATATTTTGAGCGGCCAGAGAACGTGACGGCCGTATGTTGTTCCCCTCAGGAAGACCCCGACAGTTTACCCATTCCAGACCTATTAGAAAAGAGCATCCCCACAGGTATAGTGGCGCAGGTTCAGATAGGGGACCGACTTAGCCCCACTGAAAGGGAGCAGCTCAACCAACTCCTCCAGTCTAAACACCTCACCTTCTCCCCGAAGCCAGGGTACACTACTTTAACCACCCACCAGGTAGATACTCCGGGACAAGCTCCCTTGCGCCAGGCTCCGTACCGAATCCCCGAAGCAGTTAGGACAGGAATGAAGAAGGAGATCGATGAGATGCTCCAGCTCAGGGTAATTGAGCCCTCCGATAGTCCCTGGGCCTCCCCAGTTGTCTTGGTGCCCAAGAAAGATGGGACCACCCGGTTCTGCGTAGACTATCGGAGGCTCAATGAAAATACCGTGACGGACGCTTACCCTATGCCCAGGGTAGACGAGCTACTCGATCGTATAGCCAGGGGAAATTACCTGACCACTATTGACCTCTGCAAAGGTTACTGGCAGATTCCCCTGGCCCCGAAGGCTATCCCCAAGTCGGCATTCGTCACCCCATTCGGCTTATATCAGTTTAGGGTAATGCCGTTTGGGATGAAGAATGCCCCAGCTACATTCCAGCGCTTGGTGGATAGGCTCCTGGATGGCTTCCAGAGTTTTGCTTGCGCCTACCTGGACGACATAGCGATCCACAGTGAGTCCTGGGAGGACCACTTAGCTCATGTGGGAATGGTTCTGGATCAGATCCGGGCTGCTGGCCTGACTCTGAAGCCAGAAAAATGCCACTTTGGGATGGCCGAGGTACAGTACCTGGGTCACCGGGTGGGGTGTGGAAAGCAGCGACCAGAGCCGGCCAAAATAGAAGCTGTCGCCAATTGGCCCACCCCCATCACTAAGACTCAGGTCCTAGCCTTCCTGGGCACGGCAGGGTACTATAGACGGTTCGTACCAGACTACAGCACACTTGCCAAACCCCTGACTGACTTGACCAAGAAGAACTTACCTCGACAGGTCCTGTGGTCTCCCCACTGTGAAACGGCTTTCCAGGCTCTCAAAAATGCTCTAATTAACGCTCCTGTCTTGGCGGCCCCAGCCCTTAACAAACGTTTTATCGTCCATACAGATGCTTCCATGTTCGGGCTGGGAGCCGTCCTCAGCCAAGTAGGCGAAGATGGAGGGGAGCATCCAGTTGCCTACATCAGCCGGAAGCTCCTGCCCCGCGAAGTCAGCTATGCAGCGGTCGAAAAGGAGTGTTTGGCTTTGGTGTGGGCATTAAAGAAATTGACTCCCTATTTATATGGTCAGGAGTTCACTCTGGTCACCGACCATAACCCGTTGGTGTGGCTGAACCGGGTCTCTGGAGATAACGGCAGGCTATTACGTTGGAGCTTATCGTTGCAACCCTTCAATTTCACCATTACTTACAGACCTGGGAAACAGAATGGCAACGCCGACGGGTTGTCCAGACAAACCGACCTCAGCCCCGCATAATCAGCGGTCTGGACAGCCTTAGTCTGCCCCGAAAAGGGGTCAGACCGTGTCTGCCAGAGTGTTCCACAGAAAGGGAGCACTGTTACAGAAGCATTAGTTATTTTGTTGTGAAGAGCTTATTTCCCAGCAGCAATGCCTGAACCAGCAAGCCAGCGCCTAAGAAGGGCTCCAAGAAAACCGTAACAAGTATCATTTCATAAAGAGTTAACTCTTTTTTTTCAGCTTTTAGAAACTATTGTCTAATCACCTCTGGAGCCAGACTGCTAATTGATAAGATGAACTTGTAAACTTGTTATCTTAAGTACTGTAATCCTATTGTGGCCTGTCAAAGGACAGTGCTCTCTATCTAAATGTGTGATGGGGGATTTTGTGCTTCCCCCCCTCTCCCCCTGGGAGTGCCCTGTGTGCATGTAACCTTAATAAAAAGCAGGCTGGGCATCCCAGTCCTGAGTTCTTGTTTGACCCTCAATCGCAGCGTTGACTCGTTTTTGTGGGCAAAAGGGTATCCTAGCGGTACTGCAGCTAAGGGAGATTATTCTATATTTGCGAGACTCATATAGAATACTATGGAAAGCAGCTTCTCCCCTCTTTAGCAATAGGGATCCAGGCTACTAAGCGGTCCATCTCTCAGCGAGACTAAGGGTAACCGTAACATGGTGCAATAGGAGGAGTTATAGGGAGGGTTATATGGTGCAATAGGAGGAGTTATAGGGAGGGTTATATGGTGCAATGAGGAGTTATATGGTGCAATACAAGGAGTTATATGGTGCAATAGGAGCAGTTATATGGTGCAATGAGGAGTTATAGGGAGGGTTATATGGTGCAATAAGAGGAGTTATAGGGAGGGTTATATGGTGCAATAGGATGAGTTATAGGGAGGGTTATATGGTGCAATAGGAGGAGTTATAGGGAGGGTTATATGGTGCAATAGGAGGAGTTATAGGGAGGGTTATATGATGCAATAGGAGGAGTTATAGGGAGGGTTATATGGTGCAATGAGGAGTTATAGGGAGGGTTATATGGTGCAATGAGGAGTTATAGGGAGGGTTATAAGGTGCAATAAGAGGAGTTATAGGGAGGGTTATATGGTGCAACAGGAGGAGTTATAGGGAGGGTTATATGGTGCAATAGGAGGAGTTATAGGGAGGGTTATATGGTGCAATAAGAGGAGTTATAGGGAGGGTTATATGGTGCAACAGGAGGAGTTATAGGGAGGGTTATATGGTGCAATAGGAGGAGTTATAGGGAGGGTTATATGGTGCAATAGGAGGAGTTATAGGGATGGTTATATGGTGCAATAGGAGGAGTTATAGGGAGGGTTATATGGTGCAATAGGAGGAGTTATAGGGAGGGTTATATGGTGCAATAGGAGGAGTTATAGGGAGGGTTATATGGTGCAATGAGGAGTTATAGGGAGGGTTATATGGTGCAATAGGAGGAGTTATAGGGAGGGTTATATGGTGCAATGAGGAGTTATAGGGAGGGTTATATGGTGCAATAGGAGGAGTTATAGGGAGGGTTATATGGTGCAATAGGAGGAGTTATAGGGAGGGTTATATGGTGCAATGAGGAGTTATAGGGAGGGTTATATGGTGCAATGAGGAGTTATAGGGAGGGTTATATGGTGCAAAAGGAGGAGTTATACGGAGGGTTATATGGTGCAATAAGAGGAGTTATAGGGAGGGTTATATGGTGCAATAGGAGGAGTTATAGGGAGGGTTATATGGTGCAATATGAGGAGCTATAGGGAGGGTTATATGGTGCAATAAGAAGAGTTATAGGGAGGGTTATATGGTGCAATAAGAGGAGTTACAGGGAGGGTTATATGGTGCAATAGGAGGAGTTATAGGGAGGGTTATATGGTGCAATAAGAGGAGATATAGGGAGGGTTATATGGTGCAATAGGAGGAGTTATAGGGAGGGTTATATGGTGCAATACGAGGAGTTATAGGGAGGGTTATCTGGTGCAATAAGAGGAGTTATAGGGAGGGTTATATGGTGCAATGAGGAGTTATAGGGAGGGTTATATGGTGCAATAGGAGGAGTTATAGGGAGGGTTATATGGTGCAATAGGAGGAGTTATAGGGAGGGTTATATGGTGCAATGAGGAGTTATATGGTGCAATACAAGGAGTTATATGGTGCAATAGGAGCAGTTATATGGTGCAATGAGGAGTTATAGGGAGGGTTATATGGTGCAATAAGAGGAGTTATAGGGAGGGTTATATGGTGCAATAGGATGAGTTATAGGGAGGGTTATATGGTGCAATAGGAGGAGTTATAGGGAGGGTTATATGGTGCAATAGGAGGAGTTATAGGGAGGGTTATATGATGCAATAGGAGGAGTTATAGGGAGGGTTATATGGTGCAATGAGGAGTTATAGGGAGGGTTATATGGTGCAATGAGGAGTTATAGGGAGGGTTATAAGGTGCAATAAGAGGAGTTATAGGGAGGGTTATATGGTGCAACAGGAGGAGTTATAGGGAGGGTTATATGGTGCAATAGGAGGAGTTATAGGGAGGGTTATATGGTGCAATAAGAGGAGTTATAGGGAGGGTTATATGGTGCAACAGGAGGAGTTATAGGGAGGGTTATATGGTGCAATAGGAGGAGTTATAGGGAGGGTTATATGGTGCAATAGGAGGAGTTATAGGGATGGTTATATGGTGCAATAGGAGGAGTTATAGGGAGGGTTATATGGTGCAATAGGAGGAGTTATAGGGAGGGTTATATGGTGCAATAGGAGGAGTTATAGGGAGGGTTATATGGTGCAATGAGGAGTTATAGGGAGGGTTATATGGTGCAATAGGAGGAGTTATAGGGAGGGTTATATGGTGCAATGAGGAGTTATAGGGAGGGTTATATGGTGCAATAGGAGGAGTTATAGGGAGGGTTATATGGTGCAATAGGAGGAGTTATAGGGAGGGTTATATGGTGCAATGAGGAGTTATAGGGAGGGTTATATGGTGCAATGAGGAGTTATAGGGAGGGTTATATGGTGCAAAAGGAGGAGTTATACGGAGGGTTATATGGTGCAATACGAGGAGTTATAGGGAGGGTTATATGGTGCAATAGGAGGAGTTATAGGGAGGGTTATATGGTACAATAGGAGGAGTTATAGGGAGGGTTATATGGTGCAATAGGAAGAGTTATAGGGAGGGTTATATGGTACAATAGGAGGAGTTATAGGGAGGGTTATATGGTGCAATACGAGGAGTTATAGGGAGGGGTATATGGTGCAATAGGAGGAGTTATAGGGAGGGTTATATGGTGCAATAGGAGGAGTTATAGGGAGGGTTATATGGTGCAATAGGAGGAGTTATAGGGAGGGTTATATGGTACAATAGGAGGAGTTATAGGGAGGGTTATATGGTGCAATAAGAGGAGTTATATGGAGGGTTATATGGTGCAATAGGAGGAGTTATAGGGAGGGTTATATGGTGCAATAGGATGAGTTATAGGGAGGGTTATATGGTGCAATAAGAGGAGTTATAGGGAGGGTTATATGGTGCAATAGGAGGAGTTATAGGGAGGGTTATATGGTGCAATATGAGGAGTTATAGGGAGGGTTATATGGTGCAATAGGAGGAGTTATAGGGAGGGTTATATGGTGCAATAGGAGGAGTTATAGGGAGGGTTATATGGTACAATAGGAGGAGTTATAGGGAGGGTTATATGGTGCAATAGGAGGAGTTATAGGGAGGGTTATATGGTGCAATAGGAGGAGTTATAGGGAGGGTTATATGGTGCAATATGAGGAGTTATAGGGAGGGTTATATGGTGCAATAAGAGGAGTTATAGGGAGGGTTATATGGTGCAATAGGAGGAGTTATAGGGAGGGTTATATGGTGCAATAGGAGGAGTTATAGGGAGGGTTATATGGTGCAATAAGAGGAGTTATAGGGAGGGTTATATGGTGCAATAAGAGGAGTTATAGGGAGGGTTATATGGTGCATTAGGATGAGTTATATGGAGGGTTATATGGTGCAATAGGAGGAGTTATAGGGAGGGTTATATGGTGCAATAGGAGGAGTTATAGGGAGGGTTATATGATGCAAAAGGAGGAGTTATAGGGAGGGTTATATGGTGCAATGAGGAGTTATAGGGAGGGTTATATGGTGCAATGAGGAGTTATAGGGAGGGTTATAAGGTGCAATAAGAGGAGTTATAGGGAGGGTTATATGGTGCAACAGGAGGAGTTATAGGGAGGGTTATATGGTGCAATAGGAGGAGTTATAGGGAGGGTTATATGGTGCAATAAGAAGAGTTATAGGGAGGGTTATATGGTGCAACAGAAGGAGTTATAGGGAGGGTTATATGGTGCAATAGGAGGAGTTATAGGGAGGGTTATATGGTGCAATAGGAGGAGTTATAGGGATGGTTATATGGTGCAATAGGAGGAGTTATAGGGAGGGTTATATGGTGCAATAGGAGGAGTTATAGGGAGGGTTATATGGTGCAATAGGAGGAGTTATAGGGAGGGTTATATGGTGCAATGAGGAGTTATAGGGAGGGTTATATGGTGCAATAGGAGGAGTTATAGGGAGGGTTATATGGTGCAATGAGGAGTTATAGGGAGGGTTATATGGTGCAATAGGAGGAGTTATAGGGAGGGTTATATGGTGCAATAGGAGGAGTTATAGGGAGGGTTATATGGTGCAATGAGGAGTTATAGGGAGGGTTATATGGTGCAAAAGGAGGAGTTATAGGGAGGGTTATATGGTGCAATACGAGGAGTTATAGGGAGGGTTATATGGTGCAATAGGAGGAGTTATAGGGAGGGTTATATGGTACAATAGGAGGAGTTATAGGGAGGGTTATATGGTGCAATAGGAGGAGTTATAGGGAGGGTTATATGGTACAATAGGAGGAGTTATAGGGAGGGTTATATGGTGCAATACGAGGAGTTATAGGGAGGGGTATATGGTGCAATAGGAGGAGTTATAGGGAGGGTTATATGGTGCAATAGGAGGAGTTATAGGGAGGGTTATATGGTGCAATAGGAGGAGTTATAGGGAGGGTTATATGGTACAATAGGAGGAGTTATAGGGAGGGTTATATGGTGCAATAAGAGGAGTTATATGGAGGGTTATATGGTGCGATAGGAGGAGTTATAGGGAGGGTTATATGGTGCAATAGGAGGAGTTATAGGGAGGGTTATATGGTGCAATAGGAGGAGTTATAGGGAGGGTTATATGGTGCAATAGGAGGAGTTATAGGGAGGGTTATATGGTGCAATAGGAGGAGTTATAGGGAGAGTTATATGGTGCATTAGGAGGAGTTATAGGGAGGGTTATATGGTGCAATATGAGGAGTTATAGGGAGGGTTATATGGTGCAATAAGAGGAGTTATAGGGAGGGTTATATGGTGCAATAGGAGGAGTTATAGGGAGGGTTATATGGTGCAATAGGAGGAGTTATAGGGATGGTTATATGGTGCAATAGGAGGAGTTATAGGGAGGGTTATATGGTGCAATAGGAGGAGTTATAGGGAGGGTTATATGGTGCAATAGGAGGAGTTATAGGGAGGGTTATATGGTGCAATGAGGAGTTATAGGGAGGGTTATATGGTGCAATAGGAGGAGTTATAGGGAGGGTTATATGGTGCAATGAGGAGTTATAGGGAGGGTTATATGGTGCAATAGGAGGAGTTATAGGGAGGGTTATATGGTGCAATAGGAGGAGTTATAGGGAGGGTTATATGGTGCAATGAGGAGTTATAGGGAGGGTTATATGGTGCAATGAGGAGTTATAGGGAGGGTTATATGGTGCAAAAGGAGGAGTTATAGGGAGGGTTATATGGTGCAATACGAGGAGTTATAGGGAGGGTTATATGGTGCAATAGGAGGAGTTATAGGGAGGGTTATATGGTACAATAGGAGGAGTTATAGGGAGGGTTATATGGTGCAATAGGAGGAGTTATAGGGAGGGTTATATGGTGCAATGAGGAGTTATAGGGAGGGTTATATGGTGCAAAAGGAGGAGTTATAGGGAGGGTTATATGGTGCAATACGAGGAGTTATAGGGAGGGTTATATGGTGCAATAGGAGGAGTTATAGGGAGGGTTATATGGTACAATAGGAGGAGTTATAGGGAGGGTTATATGGTGCAATAGGAGGAGTTATAGGGAGGGTTATATGGTACAATAGGAGGAGTTATAGGGAGGGTTATATGGTGCAATAAGAGGAGTTATATGGAGGGTTATATGGTGCAATAGGAGGAGTTATAGGGAGGGTTATATGGTGCAATAGGAGGAGTTATAGGGAGGGTTATATGGTGCAATAGGAGGAGTTATAGGGAGGGTTATATGGTGCAATAGGAGGAGTTATAGGGAGGGTTATATGGTGCAATAGGAGGAGTTATAGGGAGGGTTATATGGTGCAACAGAAGGAGTTATAGGGAGGGTTATATGGTGCAATAGGAGGAGTTATAGGGAGGGTTATATGGTGCAATAGGAGAAGTTATAGGGATGGTTATATGGTGCAATAGGAGGAGTTATAGGGAGGGTTATATGGTGCAATAGGAGGAGTTATAGGGAGGGTTATATGGTGCAATAGGAGGAGTTATAGGGAGGGTTATATGGTGCAATGAGGAGTTATAGGGAGGGTTATATGGTGCAATAGGAGGAGTTATAGGGAGGGTTATATGGTGCAATGAGGAGTTATAGGGAGGGTTATATGGTGCAATAGGAGGAGTTATAGGGAGGGTTATATGGTGCAATAGGAGGAGTTATAGGGAGGGTTATATGGTGCAATGAGGAGTTATAGGGAGGGTTATATGGTGCAAAAGGAGGAGTTATAGGGAGGGTTATATGGTGCAATACGAGGAGTTATAGGGAGGGTTATATGGTGCAATAGGAGGAGTTATAGGGAGGGTTATATGGTACAATAGGAGGAGTTATAGGGAGGGTTATATGGTGCAATAGGAGGAGTTATAGGGAGGGTTATATGGTACAATAGGAGGAGTTATAGGGAGGGTTATATGGTGCAATACGAGGAGTTATAGGGAGGGGTATATGGTGCAATAGGAGGAGTTATAGGGAGGGTTATATGGTGCAATAGGAGGAGTTATAGGGAGGGTTATATGGTGCAATAGGAGGAGTTATAGGGAGGGTTATATGGTACAATAGGAGGAGTTATAGGGAGGGTTATATGGTGCAATAAGAGGAGTTATATGGAGGGTTATATGGTGCGATAGGAGGAGTTATAGGGAGGGTTATATGGTGCAATAGGAGGAGTTATAGGGAGGGTTATATGGTGCAATAGGAGGAGTTATAGGGAGGGTTATATGGTGCAATAGGAGGAGTTATAGGGAGGGTTATATGGTGCAATAGGAGGAGTTATAGGGAGGGTTATATGGTGCAATAGGAGGAGTTATAGGGAGGGTTATATGGTACAATAGGAGGAGTTATAGGGAGGGTTATATGGTGCAATAGGAGGAGTTATAGGGAGGGTTATATGGTGCAATAGGAGGAGTTATAGGGAGGGTTATATGGTGCAATATGAGGAGTTATAGGGAGGGTTATATGGTGCAATAAGAGGAGTTATAGGGAGGGTTATATGGTGCAATAGGAGGAGTTATAGGGAGGGTTATATGGTGCAATAGGAGGAGTTATAGGGATGGTTATATGGTGCAATAGGAGGAGTTATAGGGAGGGTTATATGGTGCAATAGGAGGAGTTATAGGGAGGGTTATATGGTGCAATAGGAGGAGTTATAGGGAGGGTTATATGGTGCAATGAGGAGTTATAGGGAGGGTTATATGGTGCAATAGGAGGAGTTATAGGGAGGGTTATATGGTGCAATGAGGAGTTATAGGGAGGGTTATATGGTGCAATAGGAGGAGTTATAGGGAGGGTTATATGGTGCAATAGGAGGAGTTATAGGGAGGGTTATATGGTGCAATGAGGAGTTATAGGGAGGGTTATATGGTGCAATGAGGAGTTATAGGGAGGGTTATATGGTGCAAAAGGAGGAGTTATAGGGAGGGTTATATGGTGCAATACGAGGAGTTATAGGGAGGGTTATATGGTGCAATAGGAGGAGTTATAGGGAGGGTTATATGGTACAATAGGAGGAGTTATAGGGAGGGTTATATGGTGCAATAGGAGGAGTTATAGGGAGGGTTATATGGTGCAATGAGGAGTTATAGGGAGGGTTATATGGTGCAAAAGGAGGAGTTATAGGGAGGGTTATATGGTGCAATACGAGGAGTTATAGGGAGGGTTATATGGTGCAATAGGAGGAGTTATAGGGAGGGTTATATGGTACAATAGGAGGAGTTATAGGGAGGGTTATATGGTGCAATAGGAGGAGTTATAGGGAGGGTTATATGGTACAATAGGAGGAGTTATAGGGAGGGTTATATGGTGCAATAAGAGGAGTTATATGGAGGGTTATATGGTGCAATAGGAGGAGTTATAGGGAGGGTTATATGGTGCAATAGGAGGAGTTATAGGGAGGGTTATATGGTGCAATAGGAGGAGTTATAGGGAGGGTTATATGGTGCAATAGGAGGAGTTATAGGGAGGGTTATATGGTGCAATAGGAGGAGTTATAGGGAGGGTTATATGGTGCAATAGGAGGAGTTATAGGGAGGGTTATATGGTACAATAGGAGGAGTTATAGGGAGGGTTATATGGTGCAATAGGAGGAGTTATAGGGAGGGTTATATGGTGCAATAGGAGGAGTTATAGGGAGGGTTATATGGTGCAATATGAGGAGTTATAGGGAGGGTTATATGGTGCAATAAGAGGAGTTATAGGGAGGGTTATGTTACGGTTGCCTCCAGGCTGGCTGGAAGTTGGACCGTAGAAAAGGATGCTCCTAGCGCTCACCAAAGGAGCAGCAGCACCGTAGACACTATGACTACTGCGTAGCCACCATAAGTAATGCAGACTCTATGAACCACCGCTGCTGGGCTGGTATCTCGCCATCTGCTCTGCGCCCTGGACCTACGACCAGGCTCCAGTAGGTGAACCTCTTCCTTCAGTAGCAATCCCTGTAGCTAAGGGAGTATGAAGAGCATAGCAATCCCTGTAGTGATATAAGCTGTATCCTACAAACATGAGTCAAAGCTTCAAGTTAGAGGGTCAACATAGGTCTCATGTGCTGGAGCACACAGCCTGCTTTTTATTGAGGTTACATGCAAACAGGACACTCTCAAGGGGAGGCATAAAATCCCCCATCACACATTTGATATTAGATAGAGACACTCCCTTTGACAGGCCACAACATTACTTCAGCAGATAACATTTTACACACAATAAAACAATGCAGTCCACCTTATCACTACTAGAAGTCTGATTAGACAATGGGAATGTTTTATCACTAAACTTAATTAGAGCTGATCCCAGCAAACTTGTATTTAGAATAGGTTTCTTGAAGCTGAACAAAGTTATCTCTGTAGTTCTGACCGAAGGGTCTGTCACATAGCACTTAATGGCACACAATGAAACTGAACCAAGTGGGAGAAAGCCAGGGACAAGTCATTTCACAGGTCTGGGGACATAGTCTTAAAGGGGCATTGTTCATCAAAGTCACAATATGTCCCCAGACGGTTCTTAAAGGGCCTCACACACCCAACAAAAGTCAATATGTCCTCAGGGGCACAATCTTCCAGGGGCCATAGTCATGTGGAAGGAGGCTGGCAAATAGGCTTCTCCAAAATCCAGGGAAGCAGGGCAATTTTCCATTTAAAGGGCCAGTTACAAACAGCAGTTTGTAACAGGTTATATGGTGCAATAGGAGGAGTTATAGGGAGGGTTATATGGTGCAATAGGAGGAGTTATAGGGAGGGTTATATGGTGCAATAAGAGGAGTTATAGGGAGGGTTATATGGTGCAATAAGAGGAGTTATAGGGAGGGTTATATGGTGCAATACGAGGAGATATAGGGAGGGTTGTATGGTGCAATAAGAAGAGTTATAGGGAGGGTTATATGGTGCAATAGGAGGAGTTATAGGGAGGGTTATATGGTGCAATAGGAGGAGTTATAGGGAGGGTTATATGGTGCAATAGGAGGAGTTATAGGGAGGGTTATATGGTGCAATAGGAGGAGTTATAGGGAGGGTTATATGGTACAATAGGAGGAGTTATAGGGAGGGTTATATGGTGCAATAGGAGGAGTTATAGGGAGGGTTATATGGTGCAATAGGAGGAGTTATAGGGAGGGTTATATGGTGCAATAAGAGGAGTTATAGGGAGGGTTATATGGTGCAATAAGAGGAGTTATAGGGAGGGTTATATGGTGCAATAAGAGGAGTTATAGGGAGGGTTATATAGAATAGATTTGGTTATACAGAGCTATATTGTCTGATTCTGTGGCACAATGTGAATAAACTGTGCTGTTTTCTGAATAACACTAACAAGGCTTTTGGTTTTGCAATATAAATTGTTAACTAGGGGGGTGATCAGTTAAACCGACTGTCAGTGCTCCCTGGCCCCTCTCACTTTACAAAGCATTAACCTCTGGAAGACAAATGTGCGATGTGTTGGGTATCAGGTAATATGAGAGGGAATGAGACATACACTGAAGAATTCTGTCTGTGTCCCCAGCACAACCCCAACAATAAACCCCCACCCTGCGCTAGGGGGAGAGGGAGCTGAGGAGAGATGGGGAAAGGGCCAGAGATGGGGGTGGGGTGTGCTGACAGGTAGATGGGTATTTATCATAGTGTAAAGAAAGAGGTTAAGAAAGCAAACAATATATACTGTGTCACAGAGCTAGCAATCTAATGCAGATATACACTGGTGCACAGAGCTAGCAATCTAATACAGATACACACTGTTTCACACAGCTAGCAATCTAATACATATATACACTGTTTCACAGAGCTAGCAATCTAATACAGATATATACTGTTTCACAGAGCTAGCAATCTAATACAGATATACACTGTTTCACACAGCTAGCAATCTAATACAGATACACACTGTTTCACAGAGCTAGCAATCTAATACAGATATACACTGTTTCACATAGCTAGCAATCTAATACAGATATACACTGTTTCACACAGCTAGCAATCTAATACAGATATACACTGTTTCACACAGCTAGCAATCTAATACAGATATACACTGTTTCACACAGCTAGCAATCTAATACATATATACACTGTTTCACAGAGCTAGCAATCTAATACAGAGATACACTGGTGCACATAGCTAGCAATCTAATACAGATACACACTGGTGCACAGAGCTAGCAATCTAATACAGATATACACTGGTGCACAGAGCTGGCAATCTAATACAGATATACACTGTTTCACAGAGCTAGCAATCTAATACAGATATACACTGTTTCACATAGCTAGCAATCTAATACAGATACACACTGTTTCACAGAGCTAGCAATCTAATACAGATACACACTGGTGCACACAGCTAGCAATCTAATACAGATATACACTGTTTCACAGAGCTAGCAATCTAATACAGATACACACTGTTTCACAGAGCTAGCAATCTAATACAGATATATACTGTTTCACACAGCTAGCAATCTAATACAGATATACACTGTGTCACAGAGCTAGCAATCTAATACAGATATACACTGTTTCACAGAGCTAGCAATCTAATACAGATATACACTGTTTCACACAGCTAGCAATCTAATACAGATACACACTGTTTCACAGAGCTAGCAATCTAATACAGATATATACTGTTTCACAGAGCTAGCAATCTAATACAGATATACACTGTTTCACACAGCTAGCAATCTAATACAGATATACACTGTTTCACACAGCTAGCAATCTAATACTGATATATACTGTTTCACAGAGCTAGCAATCTAATACTGATATACACTGTTTCACAGAGCTAGCAATCTAATACAGATATACACTGTTTCACAGAGCTAGCAATATAATACAGATATACACTGTTTCACAGAGCTAGCAATCTAATACAGATATACACTGTTTCACAGAGCTAGCAATATAATACAGATATACACTGTTCCACAAAGCTAGCAATCTAATACAGATATACACTGGTGCACAGAGCTAGCAATCTAATACAGATATACACTGTTTCACAGAGCTAGCAATATAATACAGATATACACTGTTTCACAGAGCTAGCAATATAATACAGATATACACTGTTTCACAGAGCTAGCAATCTAATACAGATATACACTGTTTCAGAGAGCTAGCAATATAATACAGATATACACTGTTTCACACAGCTAGCAATCTAATACAGATATACACTGGTGCACAGAGCTAGCAATCTAATACAGATATACACTGTTTCACAGAGCTAGCAATCTAATACAGATATACTAGTGCACAGAGCTAGCAATCTAATACAGATATACACTGGTGCACAGAGCTAGCAATCTAATACAGATATACACTGTTTCACAGAGCTAGCAATCTAATACAGATATACACTGTTTCACAGAGCTAGCAATCTAATACAGATACACACTGTTTCACAGAGCTAGCAATCTATTACAGAGATACACTGGTGCACAGAGCTAGCAATCTAATGCAGATATACACTGGTGCACAGAGCTAGCAATCTAATACAGATATATACTGTTCCACAAAGCTAGCAATCTAATACAGATATACTAGTGCACAGAGCTAGCAATCTAATACAGATATACACTGTTTCACACAGCTAGCAATCTAATACAAATATACACTGGTGCACGGAGCTAGCAATCTAATACAGATATACACTGTTTCACACAGCTAGCAATCTAATACAGATACACACTGGTGCACAGAGCTAGCAATCTAATTCAGATATACACTGTTTCACACAGCTAGCAATCTAATACAGATACACACTGGTGCACAGAGCTAGCAATCTAATTCAGATATACACTGGTGCACAGAGCTAGCAATCTAATACAGATATACAATGGTGCACAGAGCTAGCAATCTAATACAGATATACAATGGTGCACAGAGCTAGCAATCTATTACAGAGATACACTGTTTCACAGAGCTAGCAATCTATTACAGAGATACACTGTTTCACAGAGCTAGCAATCTAATACAGAGATACAATGGTGCAAAGAGCTAGCAATCTATTACAGAGATACACTGTTTCACAGAGCTAGCAATCTATTACAGAGATACACTGTTTCACAGAGCTAGCAATCTAATACAGAGATACAATGGTGCACAGAGCTAGCAATCTAATACAGATATACAATGGTGCACAGAGCTAGCAATCTATTACAGATATACACTGTTTCACGCAGCTAGCAATCTAATACAGATATACACTGTTTCACATAGCTAGCAATCTAATACAGATACACACTGTTTCACAGAGCTAGCAATCTAATACAGATACACACTGTTTCACAGAGCTAGCAATCTAATACAGAGATACACTGTTTCACATAGCTAGCAATCTAATACAGATATACACTGTTTCACACAGCTAGCAATCTAATACAGATACACACTGGTGTACAGAGCTAGCAATCTATTACAGAGATACACTGGTGCACAGAGCTAGCAATCTAATGCAGATATACACTGGTGCACAGAGCTAACAATCTATTACAGAGATACACTGTTTCACACAGCTAGCAATCTAATACAGATATACACTGTTTAACAGAGCTAGCAATCTAATACAGATATACACTGTTTCACACAGCTAGCAATCTAATACAGATATACACTGTTTAACAGAGCTAGCAATCTAATACAGAGATACACTGGTGTACAGAGCTAGCAATCTAATACAGATATACACTGTTTAACAGAGCTAGCAATCTAATACAGAGATACACTGGTGTACAGAGCTAGCAATCTAATACAGATATACACTGTTTAACAGAGCTAACAATCTAATACAGAGATACACTGGTGCACAGAGCTAACAATCTATTACAGAGATACACTGGTGCACAGAGCTAGCAATCTATTACAGAGATACACTGGTGCACAGAGCTAGCAATCTATTACAGAGATACACTGGTGCACAGAGCTAGCAATCTAATACAGATACACACTGTTTCACACAGCTAGCAATCTAATGCAGATACACACTGGTGCACAGAGCTAGCAATCTAATACAGATATACACTGTTTCACAGAGCTAGCAATCTAATACAGATATACACTGTTTCACAGAGCTAGCAATCTAATACTGATATACACTGTTTCACAGAGCTAGCAATCTAATACAGATATACACTGTTTCACACAGCTAGCAATCTAATACAGATATACACTGTTTCACAGAGCTAGCAATCTAATACAGATATACACTGTTTCACACAGCTAGCAATCTAATACAGATACACACTGTTTCACACAGCTAGCAATCTAATACAGATATACACTGTTTCACACAGCTAGCAATCTAATACAGATATACACTGTTTCACACAGCTAGCAATCTAATACAGATATACACTGTTTCACACAGCTAGCAATCTAATACAGATATACACTGTTTCACAGAGCTAGCAATCTAATACAGATATACACTGTTTCACACATCTAGCAATCTAATGCAGATACACACTGGTGCACAGAGCTAGCAATCTAATACAGATATACACTGTTTCACAGAGCTAGCAATCTAATACTGATATACACTGTTTCACAGAGCTAGCAATCTAATACAGATATACACTGTTTCACACAGCTAGCAATCTAATACAGATATACACTGTTTCACAGAGCTAACAATCTATTACAGAGATACACTGTTTCACAGAGCTAACAATCTAATACAGAGATACACTGGTGTACAGAGCTAGCAATCTATTACAGAGATACACTGGTGCACAGAGCTAACAATCTATTACAGAGATACACTGGTGCACAGAGCTAGCAATCTATTACAGAGATACACTGTTTCACAGAGCTAACAATCTATTACAGAGATACACTGTTTCACAGAGCTAACAATCTATTACAGAGATACACTGGTGTACAGAGCTAGCAATCTATTACAGAGATACACTGGTGCACAGAGCTAACAATCTATTACAGAGATACACTGGTGCACAGAGCTAGCAATCTATTACAGAGATACACTGTTTCACAGAGCTAACAATCTATTACAGAGATACACTGTTTCACAGAGCTAACAATCTATTACAGAGATACACTGGTGTACAGAGCTAGCAATCTATTACAGAGATACACTGGTGCACAGAGCTAGCAATCTAATACAGATACACACTGTTTCACAGAGCTAACAATCTATTACAGAGATACACTGGTGTACAGAGCTAGCAATCTATTACAGAGATACACTGGTGCACAGAGCTAACAATCTATTACAGAGATACACTGGTGCACAGAGCTAACAATCTATTACAGAGATACACTGGTGCATAGAGCTAACAATCTATTACAGAGATACACTGGTGCACAGAGCTAGCAATCTAATACAGATATACACTGGTGCACAGAGCTAACAATCTATTACAGAGATACACTGTTTCACAGAGCTAACAATCTATTACAGAGATACACTGGTGTACAGAGCTAGCAATCTATTACAGAGATACACTGGTGCACAGAGCTAGCAATCTAATACAGATACACACTGTTTCACAGAGCTAACAATCTATTACAGAGATACACTGGTGTACAGAGCTAGCAATCTATTACAGAGATACACTGGTGCACAGAGCTAACAATCTATTACAGAGATACACTGTTTCACAGAGCTAACAATCTAATACAGAGATACACTGGTGCACAGAGCTAGCAATCTAATGCAGATACACACTGTTTCACAGAGCTAACAATCTATTACAGAGATACACTGGTGCACAGAGCTAGCAATCTATTACAGAGATACACTGGTGCACAGAGCTAACAATCTATTACAGAGATACACTGTTTCACAGAGCTAACAATCTAATACAGAGATACACTGGTGCACAGAGCTAGCAATCTAATGCAGATACACACTGTTTCACAGAGCTAACAATCTATTACAGAGATACACTGGTGCACAGAGCTAGCAATCTATTACAGAGATACACTGGTGCACAGAGCTAGCAATCTATTACAGAGATACACTGGTGCACAGAGCTAGCAATCTAATACAGATACACACTGTTTCACAGAGCTAACAATCTATTACAGAGATACACTGTTTCACACAGCTAGCAATCTAATACAGATACACACTGTTTCACACAGCTAGCAATCTAATGCAGATACACACTGGTGCACAGAGCTAGCAATCTAATACAGATATACACTGTTTCACAGAGCTAGCAATCTAATACAGATATACACTGTTTCACAGAGCTAGCAATCTAATACTGATATACACTGTTTCACAGAGCTAGCAATCTAATACAGATATACACTGTTTCACACAGCTAGCAATCTAATACAGATATACACTGTTTCACAGAGCTAGCAATCTAATACAGATATACACTGTTTCACACAGCTAGCAATCTAATACAGATACACACTGTTTCACACAGCTAGCAATCTAATACAGATATACACTGTTTCACACAGCTAGCAATCTAATACAGATATACACTGTTTCACACAGCTAGCAATCTAATACAGATATACACTGTTTCACACAGCTAGCAATCTAATACAGATATACACTGTTTCACAGAGCTAGCAATCTAATACAGATATACACTGTTTCACACAGCTAGCAATCTAATGCAGATACACACTGGTGCACAGAGCTAGCAATCTAATACAGATATACACTGTTTCACAGAGCTAGCAATCTAATACTGATATACACTGTTTCACAGAGCTAGCAATCTAATACAGATATACACTGTTTCACACAGCTAGCAATCTAATACAGATATACACTGTTTCACAGAGCTAACAATCTATTACAGAGATACACTGTTTCACAGAGCTAACAATCTAATACAGAGATACACTGGTGTACAGAGCTAGCAATCTATTACAGAGATACACTGGTGCACAGAGCTAACAATCTATTACAGAGATACACTGGTGTACAGAGCTAGCAATCTATTACAGAGATACACTGTTTCACAGAGCTAACAATCTATTACAGAGATACACTGTTTCACAGAGCTAACAATCTATTACAGAGATACACTGGTGTACAGAGCTAGCAATCTATTACAGAGATACACTGGTGCACAGAGCTAACAATCTATTACAGAGATACACTGGTGTACAGAGCTAGCAATCTATTACAGAGATACACTGTTTCACAGAGCTAACAATCTATTACAGAGATACACTGTTTCACAGAGCTAACAATCTATTACAGAGATACACTGGTGTACAGAGCTAGCAATCTATTACAGAGATACACTGGTGCACAGAGCTAGCAATCTAATACAGATACACACTGTTTCACAGAGCTAACAATCTATTACAGAGATACACTGGTGTACAGAGCTAGCAATCTATTACAGAGATACACTGGTGCACAGAGCTAACAATCTATTACAGAGATACACTGGTGCACAGAGCTAACAATCTATTACAGAGATACACTGGTGCACAGAGCTAGCAATCTAATACAGATATACACTGGTGCACAGAGCTAACAATCTATTACAGAGATACACTGTTTCACAGAGCTAACAATCTATTACAGAGATACACTGGTGTACAGAGCTAGCAATCTATTACAGAGATACACTGGTGCACAGAGCTAGCAATCTAATACAGATACACACTGTTTCACAGAGCTAACAATCTATTACAGAGATACACTGGTGTACAGAGCTAGCAATCTATTACAGAGATACACTGGTGCACAGAGCTAACAATCTATTACAGAGATACACTGTTTCACAGAGCTAACAATCTAATACAGAGATACACTGGTGCACAGAGCTAGCAATCTAATGCAGATACACACTGTTTCACAGAGCTAACAATCTATTACAGAGATACACTGGTGCACAGAGCTAGCAATCTATTACAGAGATACACTGGTGCACAGAGCTAACAATCTATTACAGAGATACACTGTTTCACAGAGCTAACAATCTAATACAGAGATACACTGGTGCACAGAGCTAGCAATCTAATGCAGATACACACTGTTTCACAGAGCTAACAATCTATTACAGAGATACACTGGTGCACAGAGCTAGCAATCTATTACAGAGATACACTGGTGCACAGAGCTAACAATCTATTACAGAGATACACTGGTGCATAGAGCTAACAATCTATTACAGAGATACACTGGTGCACAGAGCTAGCAATCTAATACAGATATACACTGGTGCACAGAGCTAGCAATCTATTACAGAGATACACTGGTGCATAGAGCTAACAATCTAATACAGATACACACTGTTTCACAGAGCTAACAATCTATTACAGAGATACACTGGTGTACAGAGCTAACAATCTATTACAGAGATACACTGGTGTACAGAGCTAACAATCTATTACAGAGATACACTGGTGCACAGAGCTAACAATCTATTACAGAGATACACTGGTGCACAGAGCTAACAATCTATTACAGAGATACACTGGTGTACAGAGCTAACAATCTAATACAGAGATACACTGGTGCACAGAGCTAACAATCTATTACAGAGATACACTGGTGTACAGAGCTAACAATCTAATACAGAGATACACTGGTGCACAGAGCTAACAATCTATTACAGAGATACACTGGTGTACAGAGCTAACAATCTATTACAGAGATACACTGTTTCACAGAGCTAACAATCTATTACAGAGATACACTGGTGCATAGAGCTAACAATCTATTACAGAGATACACTGGTGCACAGAGCTAACAATCTATTACAGAGATACACTGGTGTACAGAGCTAACAATCTAATACAGAGATACACTGGTGCACAGAGCTAACAATCTATTACAGAGATACACTGGTGTACAGAGCTAACAATCTAATACAGAGATACACTGGTGCACAGAGCTAACAATCTATTACAGAGATACACTGGTGTACAGAGCTAACAATCTATTACAGAGATACACTGTTTCACAGAGCTAACAATCTATTACAGAGATACACTGGTGCATAGAGCTAACAATCTATTACAGAGATACACTGGTGCACAGAGCTAACAATCTATTACAGAGATACACTGGTGCACAGAGCTAGCAATCTATTACAGAGATACACTGGTGCACAGAGCTAACAATCTATTACAGAGATACACTGGTGCATAGAGCTAACAATCTATTACAGAGATACACTGGTGCATAGAGCTAACAATCTATTACAGAGATACACTGGTGCATAGAGCTAACAATCTATTACAGAGATACACTGGTGCATAGAGCTAACAATCTATTACAGAGATACACTGGTGCATAGAGCTAACAATCTATTACAGAGATACACTGGTGCACAGAGCTAACAATCTATTACAGAGATACACTGGTGCACAGAGCTAACAATCTATTACAGAGATACACTGGTGCACAGAGCTAACAATCTATTACAGAGATACACTGGTGCACAGAGCTAACAATCTATTACAGAGATACACTGGTGCACAGAGCTAACAATCTATTACAGAGATACACTGGTGCACAGAGCTAACAATCTATTACAGAGATACACTGGTGCATAGAGCTAACAATCTATTACAGAGATACACTGGTGCACAGAGCTAACAATCTATTACAGAGATACACTGTTTCACAGAGCTAACAATCTATTACAGAGATACACTGTTTCACAGAGCTAACAATCTATTACAGAGATACACTGGTGCACAGAGCTAACAATCTATTACAGAGATACACTGGTGCACAGAGCTAGCAATCTATTACAGAGATACACTGGTGCACAGAGCTAACAATCTATTACAGAGATACACTGGTGCACAGAGCTAACAATCTATTACAGAGATACACTGGTGCACAGAGCTAACAATCTATTACAGAGATACACTGGTGTACAGAGCTAGCAATCTAATACAGAGATACACTGGTGCACAGAGCTAGCAATCTATTACAGAGATACACTGGTGCACAGAGCTAGCAATCTATTACAGAGATACACTGGTGCACAGAGCTAACAATCTATTACAGAGATACACTGGTGCACAGAGCTAACAATCTATTACAGAGATACACTGGTGCACAGAGCTAACAATCTATTACAGATATACACTGGTGCACAGAGCTAACAATCTATTACAGAGATACACTGGTGCACAGAGCTAACAATCTATTACAGAGATACACTGGTGCACAGAGCTAACAATCTATTACAGAGATACACTGGTGCACAGAGCTAACAATCTATTACAGAGATACACTGTTTCACAGAGCTAACAATCTATTACAGAGATACACTGGTGCACAGAGCTAGCAATCTATTACAGAGATACACTGGTGCACAGAGCTAACAATCTATTACAGAGATACACTGGTGCACAGAGCTAGCAATCTATTACAGAGATACACTGGTGCACAGAGCTAACAATCTATTACAGAGATACACTGGTGCACAGAGCTAACAATCTATTACAGAGATACACTGGTGCACAGAGCTAGCAATCTATTACAGAGATACACTGGTGCACAGAGCTAACAATCTATTACAGAGATACACTGGTGCACAGAGCTAACAATCTATTACAGAGATACACTGGTGCACAGAGCTAACAATCTATTACAGAGATACACTGGTGCATAGAGCTAACAATCTATTACAGAGATACACTGGTGCACAGAGCTAACAATCTATTACAGAGATACACTGGTGCACAGAGCTAACAATCTATTACAGAGATACACTGGTGCACAGAGCTAACAATCTATTACAGAGATACACTGGTGCACAGAGCTAACAATCTATTACAGAGATACACTGGTGCACAGAGCTAACAATCTATTACAGAGATACACTGGTGCTACAGAGCTAACAATCTATTACAGAGATACACTGGTGCACAGAGCTAACAATCTATTACAGATGATACACTGGTGCACAGAGCTAACAATCTATTACAGAGATACACTGGTGCACAGAGCTAACAATCTATTACAGAGATACACTGGTTCACAGAGCTAACAATCTATTACAGAGATACACTGGTGCACAGAGCTAACAATCTATTACAGAGATACACTGGTGCACAGAGCTAACAATCTATTACAGAGATACACTGGTGTACAGAGCTAACAATCTATTACAGAGATACACTGGTGCACAGAGCTAACAATCTATTACAGAGATACACTGGTGCACAGAGCTAACAATCTATTACAGAGATACACTGGTGCACAGAGCTAACAATCTATTACAGAGATACACTGGTGCACAGAGCTAACAATCTATTACAGAGATACACTGGTGCACAGAGCTAACAATCTATTACAGAGATACACTGGTGCACAGAGCTAACAATCTATTACAGAGATACACTGGTGCACAGAGCTAACAATCTATTACAGAGATACACTGGTGTACAGAGCTAACAATCTATTACAGAGATACACTGGTGCACAGAGCTAACAATCTATTACAGAGATACACTGGTGCACAGAGCTAACCAATCTATTACAGAGATACACTGGTGCACAGAGCTAACAATCTATTACAGAGATACACTGGTGCACAGAGCTAACAATCTATTACAGAGATACACTGGTGCACAGAGCTAAGCAATCTAATACAGAGATACACTGGTGTACAGAGCTAACAATCTATTACAGAGATACACTGTTTCACAGAGCTAGCAATCTATTACAGAGATACACTGGTGCACAGAGCTAACAATCTATTACAGAGATACACTGGTGCACAGAGCTAACAATCTATTACAGAGATACACTGGTGTACAGAGCTAACAATCTATTACAGAGATACACTGGTGCACAGAGCTAACAATCTATTACAGAGATACACTGGTGCACAGAGCTAACAATCTATTACAGAGATACACTGGTGCACAGAGCTAACAATCTATTACAGAGATACACTGGTGCACAGAGCTAACAATCTATTACAGAGATACACTGGTGCACAGAGCTAACAATCTATTACAGAGATACACTGGTGCACAGAGCTAACAATCTATTACAGAGATACACTGGTGCACAGAGCTAACAATCTATTACAGAGATACACTGGTGCACAGAGCTAACAATCTATTACAGAGATACACTGGTGCACAGAGCTAACAATCTATTACAGAGATACACTGGTGCACAGAGCTAACAATCTATTACAGAGATACACTGGTGCACAGAGCTAACAATCTATTACAGAGATACACTGGTGCACAGAGCTAACAATCTATTACAGAGATACACTGGTGCACAGAGCTAACAATCTATTACAGAGATACACTGGTGCACAGAGCTAACAATCTATTACAGAGATACACTGGTGCACAGAGCTAACAATCTATTACAGAGATACACTGGTGCAAAAGAGCTAACAATCTAATACAGAGATACACTGGTGCTACAGAGCTAACAATCTATTACAGAGATACACTGGTGCACAGAGCTAACAATCTATTACAGAGATACACTGGTGCAACAGAGCTAACAATCTATTACAGAGATACACTGGTGCACTAGAGCTAACAATCTATTACAGAGATACACTGGTGCCAGAGCCTAACAATCTATTACAGATATACACTGGTGCACAGAGCTAACAATCTATTACAGAGATACACTGGTGCACAGAGCTAACAATCTATTACAGAGATACACTGGTGCACAGAGCTAACAATCTATTACAGAGATACACTGGTGCACAGAGCTAACAATCTATTACAGAGATACACTGGTGCACAGAGCTAACAATCTATTACAGAGATACACTGGTGCACAGAGCTAACAATCTATTACAGAGATACACTGGTGCACAGAGCTAACAATCTATTACAGAGATACACTGGTGCACAGAGCTAACAATCTATTACAGAGATACACTGGTGCACAGAGCTACAATCTATTACAGAGATACACTGGTGCACAGAGCTAACAATCTATTACAGAGATACACTGGTGCACAGAGCTAACAATCTATTACAGAGATACACTGGTGCACAGAGCTAACAATCTATTACAGAGATACACTGGTCAACAGAGCTAACAATCTATTACAGAGATACACTGGTGCACAGAGCTAACAATCTATTACAGAGATACATGGTGTGACAGAGCTAACAATCTATTACAGAGATACACTGGTGCTACAGAGCTAACAATCTATTACAGAGATACATGGTGCACTAGAGCTAACAATCCTATTACAGAGATACACTGGTGCACAGAGCTAACAATCTATTACAGAGATACACTGGTGCACAGAGCTAACAATCTAATACAGAGATACACTGGTGCACAGAGCTAACAATCTATTACAGAGATACACTGGTGCACAGAGCTAACAATCTATTACAGAGATACACTGGTGCACAGAGCTAACAATCTATTACAGAGATACCACTGGTGCACAGAGCTAACAATCTCTATTACAGAGATACACTGGTGCTACAGAGCTAACAATCTATTACAGAAGATACACTGGTGCACAGAGCTAACAATCTATTACAGAGATACACTGGTGCACAGAGCTAACAATCTATTACAGAGATACACTGGTGCACAGAGCTAACAATCTATTACAGAGATACACTGGTGCATCAGATCTAACAATCTATTACAGAGATACACTGGTGCACAGAGCTAACAATCTATTACAGAGATACACTGGTGCACAGAGCTAACAATCTATTACAGAGATCACTGGTGCACAGAGCTAAACAATCTATTACAGAGATACACTGGTGCACAGAGCTAACAATCTATTACAGAGATACACCTGGTGTACAGAGCTAACAATCTATTACAGAGATACACTGGTGTACAGAGCTAACAATCTATTACAGAGATACACTGGTGCACAGAGCTAACAATCTATTACAGAGATACACTGGTGTACAGAGCTAACAATCTATTACAGAGATACACTGGTGTACAGAGCTAACAATCTATTACAGAGATACACTGGTGCACAGAGCTAACAATCTATTACAGAGATACACTGGTGCACAGAGCTAACAATCTATTACAGAGATACACTGGTGCATAGAGCTAACAATCTATTACAGAGATACACTGTTTCACAGAGCTAACAATCTATTACAGAGATACACTGGTGCACAGAGCTAACAATCTATTACAGAGATACACTGTTTCACAGAGCTACAATCTTTACAGAGATACACTGGTGCACAGAGCTACAATCTATTACAGAGATACACTGTGCACAGAGCTAACAATCTATTACAGAGATACACTGGTGTACAGAGCTAACAATCTATTACAGATACACTGGTGCACTGAGCATTACATGTACAGAGCTAACAATCTATTACAGAGATACACTGTCACAGAGCTAACAATCTATTACAGAGATACACTGGTGCACAGAGCTAACAATCTATTACAGAGATACACTGGTGCACAGAGCTAACAATCTATTACAGAGATACATGGTGCACAGAGCTAACAATCTTTACAGAGATACACTGGTGCACAGAGCTAACAATCTATTACAGAGATACACTGGTTCACAGAGCTAACAATCTATTACAGAGATACACTGGTGTACAGAGCTAACAATCTATTACAGAGATACACTGGTGCACAGAGCTAACAATCTATTACAGAGATACACTGGTGCACAGAGCTAACAATCTATTACAGAGATACACTGGTGCAAGAGCTAACAATCTATTACAGAGATACACTGGTGCACAGAGCTAACAATCTATTACAGAGATACACTGGTGCACAGAGCTAACAATCTATTACAGAGATACACTGGTGCACAGAGCTAACAATCTATTACAGAGATACACTGGTGCACAGAGCTAACAATCTATTACAGAGATACACTGGTGCACAGAGCTAACAATCTATTACAGAGATACACTGGTGCACAGAGCTAACAATCTAAAAG